>NC_138206.1:5297905-5322787 GCF_964194415.1 Vipera berus
TGGGAGTTGAAGTCCGCAAGGGTCAGGTTTGAAGACCCCTGCTTTACCTGATCCCGTAGGGTTATTTTTATGTCCTTACACCCTGTTGCACCAGCACTCTTCCTTTTTAATCAATGGTTAACGTGTTTGAGGTTCTGATATAGATGTAAAAGTAGGTTAATGCTATTTTAATAAAGAAAATTGCTCCACCGATGCCACAGATTTTCACTGTTTTCCCTCCCCCCCAGGTCCCGCCAGCCACAGTGGAGTATCTGAAGAAGCATGGAATTGATGTGATGGTCTTGCAAACAGAGCAGGCTGTGAAAGAATATAATATTTTGGCTTCCCAGGGAGTCAGAGTGGGCGGAGTCTTCCATTCTACCTGTTAGAGCAGGGGTCCTCAACCTTGGCAACTTTAAGACTTGTGGACTTCAACTCCCAGAATTCCTCAGCTAGCAAAGCTGGCTGAGGAATTCTGGGAGTTGAAGTCCACAAGTCTCAAAGTTGCCAAGGTTGGAGACCCCTGTGTTAGAGGGCTGACGTCAAAACCCCTCTCTCTCGTCTTCTACCTGGTTCCTTCGGGGAAATTAAAAGGAACATTTTCTGTGTATGTGTGCTGTGCCAACATCTGAACACTTTCCACCCAGGAATAAAACCATTTGCAAAAATAATAAAGGCCCCAGCCATTTTTATCGGCTTGTGTTCAAGTGCAAAAAGGAAAACTAGAGGGAAGGTGACAGCCTTGCCAGGTAGCCCAGATGGAGGGAAAACACAGCCAGACAAGCTAATTCTACATTATTGTAAAATTACATAAAGAAACAACTTGCCTCCAGAATTTGTGAATGCTCCAACACTGGTCGTTTTTAAGAAGAGAATTGCACAACCATTTGTCCAAAATGGTATAGGGTTTCCTGCCTGAGCAGAGGGTTGGACTAGATGACCTCCAAAGTCCCTTCCAACTTTGTAATTCTATTCTGTTCTGTTCTAGTCTAGTCTAGTCTTTCCTGTTCTGTTATTCTATTCTATTCTCCTATTCCAGGGCTTTTCAACCTTTTCACCCATTGTACCACTTTTAGGATATGGCAACATCCGAATACCACCAGTCGCCTAGCAAGGTGTCAAAAACTTGATGACCCAAAAACAAAAAAAGGAAAAAAGTGATGAAGTACAGGTAGTCCTTGACTTACAACAGTTCGCTTAGTGACTGTTCAAAGTTACAATGGCACTGAAAAAAGTGCCCCCCAAGCCACAGCCGAGCAAGACACCTGCCTGCCCACCCGGCAGCGCTCTTCCTCCTGTCTGAGGTTTTCACTGTTGTGAGCATTTCTGTTGAGGATTGGCAGCAGGGGTGGGGTGGGGTGGGTGTTTGGTTTTTATTTCCCCCCCCCCTCTGCTGGGTGGTTGCAGCAGGTTTTGGTCACTTCACGTGACCCTGGGTCACTGTGACCGTCATAAATATGAATCAGTTGCCAAGCATCTGAATGTAAATCACAAGAGCCTGGAGATGCTGCAACATTCCAGCTGATCGGCGCTTCTTCTGGGCTCAACAGAAGCGCCAGGATCAGTGCCGAGCTCCAGCTGGAGCCTGGCGCTGATACTGGCGCTTCCGCTCAGCCCTGCAGCTCCAGCCGTCTCTCGCTCTGGCTTGTGCGGTGCTGCCACTGGTTCAGTTCATTCCCCACCCCCGCTACTTTTCTAGGATGGTCACGTACCACCTGCCAGGTGCCAATGTACCACAGGTGGTACCCGTACCACTGGTTGAAAAGCCCTGTCCTATTCTATTCTATTCTATTCTATTCTATTCTATTCTATTCTATTCTATTCTATTCTATTCTATTCTATTCTATTCTATTCTATTCTATTCTATTCTATTCTATTCTTCTACATTAACAAAATCTTGCAAATCGGAAAGTATAAGTAAAAAGTTGCTAAAAGAAACACTGCCCAGCCTCCTAAAAGTCTGAAAAAGGCCGAAGCAGAGTGACCGAGATCAGATTTTTCCCAACCTATCACCCCTCTAGATGTGTTGGAAGCGCTCAACTGCAAAACTCTTGGCTGGGCAAGCTGGACCAAACCATTCTGCACTTTTAGGAGGTTGCTGGGTGACGGAATAAATGACCGTAGCCTATATATATATATATATATATATATATATTCTCTGAGTAGCAATTTCTTTTACCGTTTCCCAGTCACAGGCTCTTCCGTAAGCAGAGAAGAGAGCAGAGTTTTTAAAAAAGGAGGCCAACGGGGACCGTCTCCCACCATAGGTCCACTCCGATGGTCTTTACGGAAGTCCCGTCAACTTCCAAAACAGATTTAAACCCCCCCCCCCAAAAAAAAAGGAAAATTGATTTTGCAACTACAGCTTTCACCGTCTAGCAGGCTTGGGCATAATATAAACTTTGACTGGTTTGCCGAACAGGAGAGTCCCTTCGATGCTGCCCTCAGATGCGGGGAGAAGATCCGGGGCATCTCCCCAGGTTGGGCGCGAGAGGTCCACGGAGGCCTTGGTTCTGTCCGAACTGTAGGCCAGGAGAAGACGGAGTTCAACTTGACAAGGTTCTGGAGCAAAGGGGGTGGGGGATAGAAGGAAAAGGTCTCAAATTTGCCAGGTTTCAAAAAGCATCTAACATACAGGTAGTCCTCAACGTTAACAACCGTTCGTTTAGTGACCGGCCAAAGTTACGGCACTTGTAAAAAGTGATTCTGTCAACGCTGCTAACATCGGATGTTTTTCCTTTGACAACATGTGGAGAGGATTTTTCTTCTTGTGTTTTACTCTTAGAATTAGAGTTAGAATTAGATGATACTGGGGGGGACGGGGGGGGGCGGGGGCAAGAGGAGGAATGTGCACGGGAGTTTAGCTAGACATAACAATGCTGAACCTAGTGTGAGAACCAAGGTTATTGAAATAAAGAGATGATAAAGAATTGGAGAGCTGGAGGGGAAGGCTGCACTTCAAACTAATTGGAGGATGTGATTTATGACTGTTAATTGGAGGAGGGAATTGTGCTTTGATACTATGTGCTCAGGGGAGGGAAAGTCAAGATTTTGGCTTCGATGCTATGCTACTCCAATAAAGATTCTTTAAGGTAAACAACACCTCGTGTCGGAGGCATGACAGATTTATGACCATTTATGACACTTTTTTTCACATTGCAGCATCCCCGGGGTCACGTGATCAAAATTCAGAGGCTTGGCAACTGGCATGTCTTTGTGACAGGTCACAGAGTCCCGGGGTCACGTGATCCCCCTCTGGCCACCTTCTGACAAGCAAAGTCGACGGGGGAAGCCGGATTCCCTTAACGGCCATGTTACTAATGTTAGCAGCTGCAGCAATTCATTTAACAACTGTTGTCAAGAAAGGTTGTAAAAGGGAGACAGAATTCACTTAATTGACTTGTTTAGCAACTGAAATTTTGGGGCTCAATTGTGGTCGTAACTCGAGGACTACCTGTACACAACAAAGGACATCAAAACTCCCAAAATTCTATTCCTTGCACCAGCCGGCTTCATACGCACAATGGCTGTTTGCCACGTCCCACGGTAACGTGACTTTATTTTATGACATTTTTTTGCTGCAAACCAGCACACGCTTTTCGGTTTTCAGCAAAAAATGGCCCATGGCAAGCAATGGGTTCGTTTTACGACGGCAGCGTTTATTTTGCCACTGTGCTGGTTGCTTTCCCACGGTGGAGTCCACTTAACAACTCCTGCGGGAAAAACGGTCATAAAAACGGATCCAAACACTTGGCGGCCTTTTTCGACCATCAATGACTTAAGGCAGATTCATGTACAGTCCTAAAATGAGGATTACCTGTAAAGTCACTAGCAAGCGAGGCATTTTTTCCCCAACAAATAATTGAACATAGCTTAATTAATTTTTCATGCGTTTGTTTTAACAAGAGCGTGCCGTTTGTTCTGCCTAAAGCTCTTAATAAGGAACTTGCGGAGTATCAAATATATTAACGACTTTCTCCTGCCCTTCACGTCTGAAACTTTCCTGAAGTTCGGTGTGTGCAATATATCCCCTGCGTTTGGGAATATTCCATTTCACTGCTGCACTGTCTGGGACCACCTACTCCTGAAAAATATCCCATAATTTGCAATGGAGGCAAATATTTGTAGCTCGGGTGTAGGACGAACGTGATGGTTTGTTCTCCGAGCTTGTGGGTTGGTTTCCGAACATTTCGTTACCAGGTTAGGTAACATCTTCAGCAGAGTTTATGCGATGTCAGTGTCCGTGTCCTTATAAGGGCTTCAGGTGTGGGTGTGTCAAGTGAGGGTCTTGTGATGGCTCAGGTGTGAGTCAACAGTGAGAATCCTGTGATGGGTCTGGTAATGGGGAGGTTACATCCAGTGGTGGGATTCAGCTGATTCGCACCGGCTCAGTAGAACCGGTAGCTAATTTTTTTATTGACTTCGGCAAACTGGCTGAAGGCCTAGATCTTTTTCGCAAGGCCCAGAATGGACCACAGGAAGTCCGTGGACACCACTTCCAGAACTCCGTTCTAAGCCGGGGAGGACTCTCAGGCTGAGAACAGCCCAGCAGAAGTGCATGGACGCCACTTCTGGAACTCCATTCTGAGTCGCGAAGGCCTCCTAGGCCCAGAAGGGCCCACCAGAAGTGTGTGGATGCCACTTCCAGATCTCTGTTCTGAGCTGGGGAGGCCTCTCAGACCCAGAACGGCCCACGGGAAGCGTGTGGATGTCACTTCCGGAAGTCCCAGAACAGACTTCCGGAAGCAGCGTCCACGCAGAGAACCGGTTGTTCAGGTATTTGAATCCCACCACTGGTTACATCAGGTCAGAATCATTGGGAGGTGTACTGCTGGTGGGAGTGGGGGGGCTTGTGCGGGATGGCTGCGGGTTGGTGCTGTCTCTGTTTGGCTGTGAGGTTGATTTGGACTGCGAGGGGTTCGTAGGCTGGTTGTAGGTCAGTGTGTCTGTTAATGCAATTACTTGTGGAGCGCCAGGCTTCGATGAACTCCCGAGTGTGGCGGGTGGGAGCACGGCCGATGGTTTTTGTGTTGCTCCGGATTACTTACGGGAGCACCTGCTGCCGGCGTCAACTTCCCTTCGTCCTGTGCGCTCCCACAGAGAGGGCCTCCTCAGGGTGCCGTCGGTCAGGGAGTGCTGGCTGGCGGCCCCCAGGGAGAGAGCATTCTCTGTGGGCGCGCCTGCCCTATGCCTGTTGAGCTCCGGATGGCTCCTGACCTTCGCTCTTTCCGCCGTGACCTGAAAACCTGGTTGTTTGAACAGGCTGGCCTGGACTAAGGGTTTGGGGTTTATTTTTAACTATTTATTCTTAGGGCTAAATTAATTTAATTTTACTTTTAACTTTTGTATGTTGTATTTTAATTGCCCTGTACACCGCCCTGAGTCCTTCGGGAGAAGGGCGGTATAGAAATTCAATAAATAATAATAATAATAAACTGGTGCTGTTCGGTGTCTGTGTGGGTAGAGATTAAGGACGTTCGGAAACCAACCCAGAAGCTCGAGGAACGAATCTTTCACCTTCGTATCCCATAATGGGCCAGTCTCCCTCTCTCTCTGTCTTACCCACCTCACAGGATTGTTGCTGTTGGGGGTAAAATAGGAGGAGGAAGGGGTGTTGGATTATGTTCGCCACCTTGTGTTACTTGCAAAAAATAATAAAGGCGGGATGCAAACACACACATACCTAAATAATTCTTTTGAACCTTGAGAATTACCCAGATGAAATCTACATTGCATGTCTATGGAGGTTCTCCGTCATCCAGGTCCCCAAGGTGCTTTTTCCAGAGGCAAGTGGACTTTTTCTTTTGAAAAACGTTTCGCTTCTCATCCAAGAAGCTTCTTCAGCTCTGCCTGGATGGATTTATACTCCTTGCAGGCAGCTGGAATTGGATTTATATTGCTTGCAGGCAGCTGGTCATTTGCATCCTTTTGGAGAGTCGTTGAGGCACTTGGACACAGATAAACCTCCAAGTGGCTTCAATGACGACTCTCTAAAAGGATGCAAATGACCAGCGGTCCGCAAGGAGTATAAATCCTTCCCTTCCCCACCATCCAGTCAGAGCGGAAGAAGCTTCTTGGATGAGAAGCGAAACGTCTTCAAAAGAAAAACAAGAAAGTCCACTTGCCTCCTGGGAAAAATGCACCTTTGGGTCTACATTACACATTGCAAAAAAAAAAAATGCACTGAAGCCACGTTTCACTCTACCTGTCCACGCAGTATGCGAAAGGTAAACTTGAGTAATTAATCGGTGTCTTCCTGGACCAGGATTTCTAAAATCTGCCGGTTTCGGATGGATCACCTGGGACTGACCATCAGGATACACGATCTAGAAGAAAAGAGAGACCCAAAGTGATTGGATTGTCTCTTCCCAAACCTGGAATCATCAATGGTGCGTCTCCTGCTTGTCCCACATCACACGGACATTTTTTTTGGGGGGGGGGCTCAATCGAGAAGACGGTCATGCTATTGTGACACCGCATTTATAGAGCACCCTCTCCTTAAAAAAAGAAAGAAAAAAAAGAAAAAAACAGCCCATGGAAGCTCACGATAGGTAGTCCTTGCGGGCTGGGGAATCCTGGGAATTAGAAGTCCACACATCTTCAAGAGTGTTGATCCCCTCTGAGAGGAGGTTTCGAAGTATTTCCAGCAGGATTACCAGATTCCGTAACAGCTTTGTTCCCTGAGCCAGCCGTCTGCTAAACTGACAAGATTCGTTTTTCTCGCCACGTACATGTACATATTCAAACTAGACTGTGTTGTTTCGCTGTGCCATAGAATGTAATGTGGGTATGTGGGTATATGCAAATTTTTGGGGGGTCATATTTATATAGTGTATATTGGAGTTGGTGACCCTTTGAGAACTGTATGCAACGAAATTTCATTTTAATGTATGCCGATTAGTGAACATTTAAAGTGTCAATAAAGTTATTCCATTCCATTCCGTTCCGTTCCATTCCATTCCATTCCCATCCCTATATATTTATTCTATTCTATTCTGCTCTGTTCTGTTCTATTAATTCTGTTCTGTTCTGTTCCATTCCATTCCTATATATTCTATTCTGTTCTATTCTATTCCCATCCCATATTCTATTCTGTTCTGTACTGTTCTATTTATTCTGTTTTGTTCTAATTCTATTCTATTCTGTTCTGTTCCATTCCATTCCCATCCCATATATTCTATTCTATTCTGTTCTGTAGTTATATTTTGTTCTGTTCTATTTATTCTGTTCTGTTCTAATTCTATACTATTCTGTTCTGTTCTGTTCCATTCCATTCCCATCCTCATATATTCTATTCTATTCTGTTCTGTTCCATTCCATTCTGAGATTGAGAAACCCCGAGATGCCGAATAGCACTTGGCCAACTGAGAACTGGAGACAAACTGGTGGAACACTGAATCCTTGTTCTAACCCAACATGGTGGCCTTCACATGGCTCAATTCAGTTACCTGGACTTTCACTGTGTTTTGAGGATCTTGCACGTGTTCCAAAGTGGCATCCACATCCAATGCAACCACTAATCCTGACGTGAAGCGAAGGGGATTGTCCGATTCTCCTGTGGGCTCAATAATGGTGGCGGCTGCTCGGTGCATCTGAGGGAAGGAACGGGGTAAATTAGCCGACATTTCTTGTGACAAAACAACTCTTCGCAATTCGCTTTTTCAGTCCTGATAAGACCTAGTCCTCAACTTGCAACCATTCATTTAGTGACCGTTCAGAGTTGCAATGGCACTGAAAAAGGTGACTCGTGTCCATTTTTCACAATGACGACTCTTGCACCATCCCCATGGCGTGATATTAAACCCATGGGGTCACGAAGAGTCAGGCACAATTTAATGACTGAACGACAACAGGAAAGCAGAATTGGAAGGGACCTTGGAGGTCTTCTAGTCCAACCCCCTGCTCAAGCAGAAGGTCCTATACAGGTAGTCCTCGACTTACGACCACAATGGAGCCCAAAAGGCTGTTGGGGACTGAACAGGAACCATTTGCCTTTCAGTTTGAGATGCAGACAATATAGACTCATCCCCAACAGCCCGTGTGCCTGTCTTCAACCGTGGAGGGACCCAAGGCAGAAAACGCCCTGCAGCCAAGAAGGCTCCACCCCCATTTGCACCACTCAGGTGACCCTGAGGACACAGGTAAAACCTCCAAGTGGCCTCAACGACCCTCTAAAACAGGGGTCGGCAACCTGAAAAAGGAAAAGAGCCACTGGGAACCAGTTCCATCACACATAAAAAAGTGGGAGCCGCGTGCGTGCGTCCATGCACGCGCATGCGCAAAAAACATTTTGCGCATGCGCAAAACGGGGTTTTTTTGCGCATGCGCGGACGCGCGCGGTTGCCATTTTTTTAATGTGTGATGGAACCGGTTCCCGGTTGCGCGACGGCGACGGCCCATTTGCAGAGCTACCGCCTTCGGCAGCTTGCAAACATGCCGCGGCAGCTTTCCCAAAGAGCGGCGCCGCTGCCCGTTCGCGCGGAGGTGCGCGCGCACCTCTCCAAAGGTTTGGGGAGGTGCGCACGCACCTCCGCCCATTCGGAGAGGTGCGCGCGCACCTCTCCAAACGGGCGGTGCCACTCTCCATTTGGAGAGGTGCGCGCGCACCACTGCCCGTTCGAAGAGGTGCGCGCGCACCAGGCGGCTGGGAGCCGCAGGAGACGGCTCAAAGAGCCGCATGCGGCTCCGGAGCCGCGGGTTGCAGACCCGTGCTCTAAAAGAAGGCAAATGACCGGCTGTCTGCAAGGAACATAAATCCTTCCATCCTTCACCATCCAGTCAGAGCTGAAAAAGCTTCTTGGAGGAGAAGCGAAACGTCTTCAAAGAAAAAAAACCAAGAAAGTCCAGTTGCCTCCTGAAAAAAGGCACCTTTGGGACAACCATGATCTGGATAACTGAGAAGCTCGGCAGATGAACGAACGAACGAATCTCACCTTCTCTGGCAATGGAAGATGAAGGAAATTACTCTGTCGCAAGGTCACCCGGAGGATCTTGACCACTTCTGAAGGCTTGGAAGTGACCAATCTAGGCATCAGGTCGAGAAGCTTATCCACAAAGCTGCCTTGCATGTGGGGGAGCTCGGAAATGAAACACCTGCGAAAAGGTAAGAGAAGAGAGACAAATGACGGCAAATACAGTTGCAAGAAAAAGTATCTGAACCCTTTGGGATTATGTGGAGTTTTGCATGAATTGGCCATAAAATGCGCTCTAAACGTCATGTAAGTCACAACAATAGAAGAACACAGTCTGCTTAAAATAATACTACACAAACATTAGCTGTTGTCATGTTTTAATTGAACATAACATGTAAACATTCACAGTGCAGGGTGGAAAAAGTATGTGAACCCCTAGCCTAATGACTTCTCCAAGAGCTAATTGGAGCCAGGAATGAGCCAACCTTGACTCCAACCACTGTGATGATATTGGATGTGTTGCTGACAGCTGTCCTGCCCTTTAAAAACACACACCTGTTTTGGGTTTACTGGTCTCAAGAAGCACTGTCTGACGTGAACCATGCCTCGCAGAAAAGAGCTCTCAGAAGACCTACGATCAAGAATTGTTGACTTGCATGAAGCTAGAAATGGTTACAAAAGTATCTCCAAAAGCCTTGATGTTCATGTGTCCACGGTAAGACAGACTGTCTACAAATGGAGAAAGTTTAGCACTGTTGCTACTCTCCCTAGGCGTGGTCGTCCTGTAAAAATGACTGCAAGAGCACAGTGCATAATGCTTAATGAGGTAAAGAAGAATCCTAGAGTGTCAGCTAAAGACCTACAGAAATCTCTGGCACATGCTAACATTTGTGTTGACACATCTACAATAAGGAAAACATTAAACAAGAATGGAGTACATGGGAGGACACCACGGAGGAAGCCATTGCTGTCCCAAAAAAATATTGCAGCACGTTTGAAGTTTGCAAAAGAGCACCTGGATGTTCCACAGCACTACTGGCAAAATATACTGTGGACAGATGAAACCAAAATTGAGTCCACAACTCAAAAAAGGGCCGAGTTCAAAGACCCCTACTTTGGAGGAACTGTTCCGTCTGCATCAGGGATGGTTTGCAAGGTACTGTCTGAGAAATCAAGTGGGTGCACACAAAGGGTTAGTCGATGCTCCTGTTGTTCATATGTGACGTTTTCATAAAAAGCAGGAGGAGATTCGACTCCGTGATTGTGACTGCCCTCTTGCCTTTTTTTTTTAATAGCACCCCGCAGACACCCCTGATCTGTAGCACTCTCTCCTCCCAACCCTTCCCTAATTGGCTTTTGAAGTTTGCAAAAGAGCACCTGGATGTTCCACAGCACTACTGGCAAAATATACTGTGGACAGATGAAACCAAAATTGAGTTGTTTGGGAAAAACACACAACACTATGTGTGGAGAAAAAAAGGCACAGCACACCAACATCAAAACCTCATCCCCACTGTAAAACATGGCGGAGGGAGCATCATGGTTTGGGGCTGCTTTGCTGCCTCGGGGCCTGGACGGATTGTTGTTATTGATGGGAAAATGAATTCCAGAGTTTATCAGGACATTTTGCAGGAAAACGTACGACCATCTGTCCGCCAACTGAAGCTCCGCAGAGGAATGGGTGATGCAACAGGACAATGACCCAAAGCATACAAGTAATTCAACAAAACAATGGCTTCAACAGAACAGAATACGCCTTCTGGAGTGGCCCAGTCAGAGTCCTGACCTCAACCCGATTGAAATGCTGTGGCAACTGTATACGTGTGGCCCAGGATAATGTTGCAGGATCCAATCAGAGTGGGTCACCAGGACCAAAGTTTTATTCTTCCAAGCTTGGCTAACAATTCTCAAAGTCTTCAAGATAGCCATTTGCTTAGAACATCCAGAATATGCTGTAAAATTACCTCCCCAGATTGAAGACTTTGGGTATTGTTAGTCATGCCTACCTTATCAGCAATCCAGGTATAGGTTTTTCAGCGCACCTGTATTGTAACGCCTTGACTAATCTTGTTCTTGGTTAGACGAGAAGACCCAAACTCTTTGGCAATCTCATATTGCAACAAACATGCATTCAGTTTCTCAGCTACTATGTTTGTTGGCCGTGTAGAGACAAAAATAGCCAGGGAAATAACTGAAGCCTGAAACGGCCCCTTGTCAGTCAATAGGAGCGCTGATTTAACACTGGCCTACCAGATACTTAGGAGCTAAGGGGACACAGGGAAACAACAATCAACAACTTAGTAGCTCTCTATGGTTGCTCTCTATGGCTTCCCTAAAATGTCTCAATTAAATCAGCATTTTTTTTTCTGGATTGATTGACTGATTGACGGGCACCTTTCCAGGATGAGCCTCAGATCCCAGCATCTTGCTATTTTTATTTTTCAGTTACACACTGGTTTGTAGAATTCAGGCGCATATCAGCAAATT
The DNA here is from genome assembly GCF_964194415.1 of Vipera berus. Classification (NCBI taxonomy): domain Eukaryota; kingdom Metazoa; phylum Chordata; class Lepidosauria; order Squamata; family Viperidae; genus Vipera; species Vipera berus. The sequence goes on from NC_138206.1 coordinate 5,309,284, forward strand.
AAGTGTAATACTTGAGGCATTTTTTTGTAATTAAAACAGCTTGAAAATATAAAGTCAGATGGTGCAGGGAGATGGACAGAAAGTAATTCTGCTAAAAAGAATGGATGAATGAAAGAATCCCTATATGTATGAATAAAACAAACGTGTGAGAAGAAAAACGAGAATAAGGTTTTGCTTGCACCCGAGGAGTATCTAACCAGACTGTACACACCTTTGAAAACAGTCCACTTCTTGCAAAAATTTCTCACATATGCCGAGCGGTTCCACCCTGTAACAAAGATACAAAATCCATTCTAGATATCCCAATTTTTTTGCCGGTTCCAAGTCACTTGCAGGAGCAGAAAGTCAGACAAGGTTATTCTATAGGAAAGCTGGCTTGGGAATATAAGTGGCGCAAACTATTTTTCACTCCAACTCTGATTTAACCATCAGTTCCGTGCTAGGCCTATGATAAACTGCTTTGGAACCAAAAATGAGTCCTTAGGGAGAAGGGCGGTATACAAATCGAATAAATAAATAAATAAAAATAAATAAAATCAGATTTCCACCTTTTGGGAGGAAAATTGCCTTGGACAAGTGCCACCCGCATCATTTCTGACATACGGGTAATCCTCAACTTACGACCATTCATTCAGCAACCATTCAGAGTTACGACCGTGCTGAACAAATGATGGTTATAAGTTGGTTATTTGGAATTACAGCTGCACCAGCACACCTGTAGTCATATGACCATTCATCTGGGCACTTGGAAAGCAGTTCGCATTGCCGGCATCAAGTTCCCTTCGTCCAGTGCGCTCCCACAGGGAGGGTCTTCTCAGGGTGCCACCGGTAAGAGATTGCCGGCGGGTAACACCCAGGGATAGGGCCTTCTCAGTGGGGGCGCCTGCCCTTTGGAACCAGCTGCCAGTGGAGCTGAGGACTGCCCCCGACCTCCGTTCATTCCGCTGGGGCCTGAAGACCTGGCTCTTCGAGCTCTCTGGCCCAGGCTGAGGAGTAATTTATTTTAATTGGGGTTTCACTTATACAGGGATAAATTTAATTTTTTTTAAACTTGTTTTTTTAACTTTTGTATTTTGGTTTTTAATTACCCTGTAAACCGCCCTGAGTCCTTCGGGAAAGGGCGGTATATAAATGTAAATAAATAAATAAATAAATAAATAAATAAATAAATAAATAAATAGGTACCAAGCACACTGAGCCCAGGATAGTAATTTGAACCCCTGAATCAGAATAGATCTGGAAGGGACCTTGGAGGTCTTCCAGTCCAGCCCCCTGCTCAAGCAGGAGATCCTCTTACCAGTCCAGACAAGTGACTGTCCAGTCACTTCTTAAAAACCTGCAGTGGTGAAGCACCCACAACGTCTGGTGGCAAGCTGTTCCGCTGGCTAATTGTCCTCCGCTAATTGATCTCTCCACCGATTCGGCCTCCCCAAAGTCCCAGACAGCCTCCTTACCCTCTCGTTGTCCGCACCGTCACAATCAGTTGGAGAGCCTTTGCCTGCAGCCTCATATGGTGGATGATGACCACCTGCCCATGCTCCACGTTGCTGTACATGAACTCCATCTTGTACGTTTCTTCCATAATCTAGACAAGAAATCACCGGTTGTTTGTTTTTTTAAAAAATTCTGTCAGATTCCCAAAGGGTAACCGGGAGGTTGCTTCGCCTGAAAAACGTGGCGAGGCCACTTCAAACCCACAAAGGGTGAAGCAACCACACAGCGCACTGTAATCAAACCAAGCATCAAGAACCTCTTCTTAGCACATCCTATCTGTTGTAATAGCGATAGCACTGGGGAGTTACATACGGACCCACAGTGCTTTTGCAGCACGCTCGGGGCATTTTACAAGGTCAGCATATTGTACTCAAATCAGAATAGAGCTGGAAGGGACCTTGCACGTCTTCTGGTTCAACCTCCTGCTCAAGCAGCAGACCTTATATATCATTCCCAACAATCCGGGTCCTCATTTTACCGACCTCGGAAGGATGGAAGGCTGAGTCACCCTTCAGTCAGTCAGAATTGAACTCCTGGCTGTGGGCAGAGTTTGCCTGCAATGCTGCATTCTAACCATTGCGCACCTCCTTCCTTCCTTCCTTCCTTCCTTCCTTCCTTTCCTTCCTTCCTTTTCCTTCCTCCCTCCCTCCCTTCCCTTCCCAACAAATCAGAAAATAGCAACAGAAACGGCACTCAGATTTACAGTATATACAGCTTCACAGTTGCTTTACAGCTGCCTCTAAGCACTCTACAGAGTCAGCATATCACCTCCAACAATCCGGGTCCTCATTTTACCGACCTTGGAAGGATGGAAGGCTGAGTCGACCTTGAGCCGGTCAGGATCGAACTCCTGGCTGTGGGTAGAATTTAGCCAGCAATACTGCATTCTAACCACTGTGCAGAAGGAAGGAAGGAAGGAAGGAAGGAAGGAAGGAAGGAGGAGGGGGAGGAAAGGAGTGAGGGAGGAGAGGAAGAAAGGAAAAAGGGAGGAGGGAGGGGAGAGGAAGGAAGGGAGGGAGGAGAGAGGGAGGAATGAAGGAAGGAAGGAGAGAGGGATGGATGGGTGGGTGGATGAAGTAAGTATGTTAGGAGTAGATAGAAGGAAAGGGAGGGATGGAGGAAGGAAGGAAAGGAAGGGAGGGAGGGAGGAGGGGAGAGGAAAGGAGCGAGGGAGGGGAGGAAGAAAGGAAGAAAGAAGGGAAGAAGGGAGGAGGGAGGGGAGAGGAAGAAAGGGAAGGAAGGAATACCGCCCCGCCCCCCAGCCTACCTGTCGAGCTGCAGCCAAGGCCAGCGCATTCTGTTTGACATACAGGGGAGCTGCGACGTTCCAGAGTTTTTCCTGCAGAGCCTAAAAACGAAAAGATGCTGAGAGGTCGTCCCAGAGGTGCTTTTTCAAAAGGCAACCGGACTTTATTTTTCTTGGAAGGCGTTTCGCTTCTCACCCAAGGAGCTTCTTCAGTTCTGACAGAACGGTGGAGGATGGAAGGATTCACTTTCCTTGCAGCTTATCTAGTCCTTGCCGTCTGCCCTTTCTTTCTGGAAATCTGCTCATCCTCCCGCACCATTCGAATGGGTGCTTCCGCCCCAAAGTGCATCGCTAAAAGTCTACGGAGCTTCTCAGCCACCCAGGCCGTGCCTGTCCTCCACTTAGCCAGGGAAACTGTGGGGTCCGCTGTCATTGTTGAGGACTATCTGTACTCTTACCTGTTTTCCCCATTAACAACCATCCTGAGAGGTGGGATTTATTTATTTATTAATTTTATTTGTATACCGCCCTTCTCCCGAAGGACTCAGGGCGGTGAACAGGGCAATACATATTAAAAAACAAGATACAAAAATTAAAAACGATTAAACAAAATGCCCACGAATAAGTTAAAACACATTAAAAAGTAGGTTAAAACACATTAATAAAACCCAACCCCATCCCATCAGGCCAGGCCAGCTTGTTCGAAAAGGTAGGTTTTGAGATCGCGCCGGAAGGAGCGGATGAGCTGAAAGGGAGTGACTGGCCCCACGTAATTTCCTAACTCAGGGGTCTTCAAATGTGGCCCTTTTCTGACTTGTGGACTTCAACTCCCAGAATTCCTCAGCCAGCATGGGGGAACTATGGCCCCTTCATGACTTGTGGACTTCAACTCCCAGAATTCCTAAGCCAGCATGCCTGGCTGAGGTATTCTGGGAGTTGAAGTCCACAAGTCAGAAAAGGGCCACGTTTGAAGACCCCTGTCCTAACTCACCCCAAGAGCAAGGACAGCACCCAGCTTCGTCTCCAGCAGTTACAAACGCATACCTGAATGAGAAGAAGCTGGCAGCGCAGGTAAGCGGCAGAGAAGTCAGCCATGCCAGCTAAGTCAGACTGTAGTTCTCCAAACCTCTGAAGGTCCCTGGGTAAAAAAGGTAAAAAGATAAATAGCAATGGCACTTAGACTTATAGGCCGCTTCACGGTGCTTTTACAGCCCTCTCTCTAAGCGGTTTACAGGGTCAGCGTATTTGTCCCCCAACAATCTGGGTCCTCATTTGACCGACCTCGGAAGGATGGACGGCTGAGTCCAGCTTGAGCCGATCAGGATCGAACTCATGGCCGTCTACAGAATCACCCTGCAATACTGAATTCTAACCACTGTGCCACCATGGAGTCCCTGCAAGTTTACTGTGCTAAAGTAACGTTTCCCTCTGTCCGGTCATATCAGATTCTAGTCAGCGGTAGGCAACCTTGGCTGTTTTGTGACTCGTGGACTTCAACTCCCAGAATTCCTGAGTCAGCCATGCTGAGGGGAAAGGGAGAGGTTTCCAAGCTGAGCCATGCTGGCTGAGGAATTCTGGGAGTTGAAGGGGCCATAGTTCCCCCATGCTGGCTGAGGAATTCTGGGAGTTGAAGTCCGCAAGTCATGAAGGGGCCATAGTTCCCCCATGCTGGCTCAGGAATTCTGGGAGTTGAAGTCCGCAAGTCATGAAGGGGCCATAGTTCCCCCATGTTGGCTCAGGAATTCTGGGAGTTGAAGTCCACAAGTCATGAAGGGGCCATAGTTCCCCCATGCTGGCTCAGGAATTCTGGGAGTTGAAGTCCACAAGTCATGAAGGGGCCATAGTTCCCCCATGCTGGCTCAGGAATTCTGGGAGTTGAAGTCCGCAAGTCATGAAGGGGCCATAGTTCCCCCATGCTGGCTCAGGAATTCTGGGAGTTGAAGTCAACAAGTCATAAAAGAGCCAAGGTTGCCTACCCCTGTTCTAGGGGATGCTGCTTATCTCCGTTTCTTAGCTGAGGGAGCCAGCATTGTCCAAAGACGCGTCCATGGTCATGTGGCTATATGCCAAAGGCACAGGGAATGCTGTTACCTTCCCACCAAAGTGGTGCCTATTTATCTACTCACATTTGCATGCTTTTGAACTGCTAGGAGGGCAGGGAGCTGGAGCAAGGAACGGGAGCTCACCCTGTCTTGCGGCGCTGTGTCTCGAACCCGGGCTATTAACTTTCCTACCAGTCATAGCTGACTTTAGTGGGCTGTGCTCATCTCGTGTTTCTAGGCCACTGAGCAAGCGATGTGCGAAGACATTTCCACAGTCACGTGGCACAGAGCATGCAGCGACACACAGTGTGCGTTGTTCCCTTCCCGCCCGAAGTGGTACCTATTTATCTACTCGCAATTTGTGAACTTTGCTAGGTGGGCAAGAGCTGGAGCAAGGGACGGGAGCTCACTCGGTTACGAAGTGGTGGGACTCGAACCGCCACGGCACAGACCTTCTAAGCCACTGAGCAGCTACACCTCCGGGGGCACAGAAAAGAGTGGGGGAAATTCTGCTTTGTCAGCAACAGACCACCAGAGTTTTGGGCCGTTCGCGTTCTCAAAGACAAGACTCCGCCAATTTGTTTCCAGGGATAAAAGGAGAGGGAAGATGGATTTTGTCTGGCCCACTTTGTTTTTTTTTTTATTTTTAATTTTATTAAACAACTTTTAAATAAAAAAAACAAGAACATTATTACAACATACTGAAAAGTGCGTCAAATAGAAAAACATCAAAACATCCTAGACACCAAAAAAAACCCAAAAACAACAACATTAGACAGGACCGGGGAGTGTAATACTACCCCTAATTTCTTTTTCTCGTGCATCCCAGGCTAAGTAACCTTTAATTACCAAATATTAGAAATCTATAATTGTATGTATCTCCAGATTCTATACCTCAAATAATAATACACAATCATCTGGTATTTCCCCCGTTGAGGTTAAATATTCTATTTTGTAACCATGAATACCAGGAGTCCCAACTTTTATTGAAAAGTGATTCACTTTTCCCTTTGAGAATATATGTCATTCGATCTGACTCTGCGCATAGTAATACTTTCTCTATTACTTGATAGTCCGTTGGGATTTCCTTCGTCTTCCAATATTGCGCACAAATCATACGCGCCGCTGTTGTAATATGTATTACTAGATACCAAACATTTTTTGGTACTTCTTGTGGCTTCATCCCCAAGAGGAAAATAGCTGGGTCCAATTGAAGATCATATCCTGTTATTTGAAATAACCAATTTTTTATATTGGTCCAGTAACGCCTAACCTTTGGACAAGTCCACCATTGATGGTAGAAAGTGCCCCTGGCAGAATCACATTTCCAACATTTGTCATTTGCATTGGGAAACATTTTTGAAATTCGTGCGGGAGCTAAGTCTGGCCCACTTTGGACGTCAACCCTACACTGCTGAGTAGGGGCACCCCGTATAAGGGTTTGGGGGGGAAGGTGCTGAGAAGCAGAAAACTACGCAGAGAACTCAGTGGACGCCACCAAATTGGGTGAAGGTAACCGGCCCACCCCTCCCTCTCGTTTTCCAAAGCCAGTACCGAATGGTGAATTCAAGCAGCTCCTGAAAGCCCGGCGGATCGAGGTGCTGAAGGCTGAAAACTCTTTCAAGGCTCTGCTGCAGAAATTCCTGAGAAGGGTCTTCCGGAAGGCCGAGGCTGGCCAGCGCGGAAGGAGAGGCCGTCTTTTTCCCAGGCAGCTATGGGAAGAGCAAAAAAGGAGAAAGAAGACAGAAATGAGAGAGATGTTGGGAAGAAGGGGAATAGAATGAAGTAAAGAAAAGTGGACGAAGGGAAGGGAAGGAGAAAGGGGAAGGAGGATAGGAAAAGGAAAGAGGAAAGGAAAGTGGTTGAAGGGAAGGAAAGGAAAAAGGGAAAGGAAGGGAGGGAGGAAGGGAGGTGAAGGGAAGGGAAGGAAAAGGAAGGAGAAAGGGAAGGGAAAAGGGAAGGGAAGGGAAGGAGGATAGGAAAAGGAAAGGGAAAGGAAAGAGGAAACGAAAGTGGTTGAAGGGAAGGGAAGGAAAAAGGGAAGGGAAGGGAGGGAGAAAGGGAGGTGAAGGGAAGGGAGGGAAAAGGAAGGAGAAAGGGAAGGGAAAAGGGAAGGGAAGGGAAGGGAAGGGAAGGAGAAAGGGGAAGGAGGATAGGAAAAGGAAAGGGAAAGGAAAGAGGAAAGAGGAAAGGAAAGTGGTTGAAGGGAAGGGAAGTAAAGGAAAAAGGGAAGGGAAGGGAAGGGAAGGGAGGGAGGGAGGAAGGGAGGTGAAGGGAAGGGAAGGAAAAGGAAGGAGAAAGGGAAGGGAGAAGGGAAGGGAAGGGAAGGAGAAAGGGGAAAGAGGATAGGAAAAGTAAAGGGAAAGGAAAGAGGAAAGGAAAGTGGCTGAAGGGAAGGAAAAGGGAAGACAAATGGATGAAGGAAGGAGAGGAAAGTAAAGGAAAGGACAGGGGAGGGAACGGAAGGGAAGGAGAGGAAAGGAAAGGAAGTGGTTGAAGGGAAGGAAAGGAGAAAGGGAAGGGAAGAAGAAAGGGGAAGGAGGATAGGAAAAGAAAGAGGAAAGGAAAGTGGTTGAAGGGAAGGAAAAGGGAAGATAAATGGATGAAGGAAGGAAAGGAAAGGAAGTGGTTGAAGGGAAGGAAAGGAGAAAGGGAAGGGAAGTGGATGAAAGGAGGGAAGGGAAGGTATAGGTGACCCTGAGCACACAGGTAAAGCTCCAAATGGCCTCAACGACCCTCTAAAAGGAGGCAAATGACCGGCTTTCTGCAAGGAGTACAAATCCTTCCCTTCCCCACCATCCAGTCAGAACCTGAAGAAGCTTCTGGGAGGAGGAGCGAAACGTCTTCAAAAGAAAAACCAAGAAAGCCGCGTTGCCTCCTGAAAAAAAAGCCCCTTTGAATCAACCCTGACCTGGAGGACAAGAGAACCTCCCCAGACACCGAAAGGTAAATCACGTGACCGCGGGGATGCTGTAACGGTCGTTAAGTGTGGAAAAATGGCCGTAGGTGACTTATTTCAGTGCCCGTTGTAACTTCGAACAGCCCGTCATCTGTAAGGTGTCCTGTGAGAAGTTGAGGACAGCTTGTAAAAAAAAACCAAAAAAATAATAATAATAATACCCGACGTGGTATCCCGAGAGCTCATCCCAACGGCTCAACTCACCCTCAAAGGCGGGACAAGGTGCGAGAGGCTATCCCGAAGGTAAGCGTAGTGCCGGAAGGTGTGGTCGGAGAAGAGCGCAGGCATCGTTGGGCAGGATTTGGCCGCGTTGAAAATAAGAACCAGGACGGCAATATCTGGGACACAAGTTAAGGGAGGAGGAAGACGTCGGAGCCTTGACGGGAAAGCAGTTGAACAAAACTCTTGAATGCAAAGGGGGGGGCAGGGAAATGAGTTGGCAACTGCAAAAACACAGCTGGGGAGGGGAGGGCAGCACGAAACCAGAGGTGCAAGGAGCACGGGAGCCGTGGCGGCGGAGTGGTTAGAAGGCAGCATGGCAGGTTGACTCTGCCCACTGCCAGCAGTTCGATCCTGACCGGCTGGAGGTTGACTCAGCCTCCTATCCTTCCGAGGTCGGTAAAATGAGGACCCAGATTGTTGAGGGGGGGGGGAAAGGTGCGATATGCTGACTCTGTAAACCGTTTGGAGAGACTGTAAAGCACTATGGAGTGCTATATAAGCCTAAATGTTAGAAGGAAGGAAGGAAGGAAGGAAGGAAGGAAGGAAGGAAGGAAGGAAGGGAGGGAGGGAGGGAGGGAGGGAGGGAGGGAGGGAGGGAAGGAAGGAAGGAAGGAAGGAGAGGAAGGAGGGAGCGAGGGAGGGGAGGAAACAAAGAAGGGAGGAGGGAAGGAGGGAGGGAGGGGAGAGGAAGGAAGGGAAGCAAGGAGGGAGGGAGGGAGAAGGAAGGAAGGAAGGAAAGAGGGGAGGAAACAAGGAAGTGAGGAGGGAGGGAGGAGGGAAGGAGTAGGGAGGAAGGAAGGGAGGGGGAGGAAGGAAGGAGGAGAGAGGGAGGGGAGGAAGCAAGCAAGGAAGGGAGGATGGAAGGAGGGGAGAGGAAGGAAGGAGGGAGGGAAGCAAGGAAGGAAGAAGGAAGGAAGGAAGGAAAGGAGGGAGGGAGGGAAGCAAGGAAGGAAGGAAAGAAGGAAGGAAGAAGGAAGGAAAGGAGGGAGGGAGGGAAGCAAGCAAGCAAGCATGCAAACAGACTTAATATTCCTGCCTCTTGGATATTTTCCCAGCCACATGAGGTGGGTTGGTCTGAGAGGGACTGGCCCAAAGTCACCCATGCCTAAGGTGGACCTAGAACTCCCTGTCTCCTGGTGATCAGCCCAAAGTCACCCAGCCAGCTTTCATGCCTAAGCCAGAACTAGAACTCCCTGTCTCCTGGTGATCAGCCCAAAGTCACCCAGCCAGCTTTCATGCCTAAGCCAGAACTAGAACTCCCTGTCTCCTGGTGATCAGCCCAAAGTCACCCAGCCAGCTTTCATGCCTAAGCCAGAACTCCCTGTCTCCTGGTGATCAGCCCAAAGTCACCCAGCCAGCTTTCATGCCTAAGCCAGAACTAGAACTCCCTGTCTCCTGGTGATCAGCCCAAAGTCACCCAGCCAGCTTTCATGCCTAAGCCAGAACTAGAACTCCCTGTCTCCTGGTGATCAGCCCAAAGTCACCCAGCCAGCTTTCATGCCTAAGCCAGAACTAGAACTCCCTGTCTCCTGGTGATCAGCCCAAAGTCACCCAGCCAGCTTTCATGCCTAAGCCAGAACTAGAACTCCCTGTCTCCTGGAGAGTGGCCCAAAGTCACCCAGCTGGCTTTCAGGCTTAGAGGAGCAGGCAAATCCCCATCTGTCAACCGCATGGATGTTAAAATACAGCTGCAATTTTACCGAGGGCTTTTCTTGTCGTGATACCCCAGGAAACCACAACTGGCACAAAAGGCCAGTCTTGCATTCCCATTTGCAATTCAAGCTTTCTGTTGTTTCACCAGCTGCTTGGAAATCACAAGCAGTTTTGTGCACTAAATCTGAAATCCTCTGGAGCAATTTTACACAGAACAGGTGGGGGGAAAAAAGGATACAAGCTGGATCGTCCATGTCTGGTTCAGGGGTGTCAAAGAAAGGGTGGGTCCCCAACAATTCAGGGACCAGTGGGAGCACCAGAGTGGGGTGCCTACTTCCCAGAAACTTTAAACACCTGAAAAAAACACAGACATTCAAAGCAGAGAAAGTTCCCTTTTATTGCAACCAAACAGCAAACTCTTCAGGACGACAAAATTTAATTTTTTTTTAAAAAAAAGCTACAGTAATTATTTACGAACGCTTAGAATATACAAAATTAAGAGGTTTCAGAGGAAAGAGAAAATAGAATAAAGCATCAGAAATTTAACTGGATCAATATCCCTGGAAGACCACGTTAGCATTTGTATTCCTGTTGTTGTAGACTGACAACTTCGGTTACTTCCAACGCTGTAATAATTATTTAATCAATTGAAATCCATTCAACGGCACGTTTCCTGGATACGAGGATATCTCTTCTGGATGAACTTAATTCAGTCAATAAGGGTCGGAGATGTACAGGTAATCCTTGTTTCACAACGGTCTGTTTAGTGACCATTTGAAGTTACCACAGCACTGGGGGGAAAATGACTTACAGTAGGACCGTTTTTCACACATGACCATCGCAGTGTCCCCCCCAAGGGTCACGTGATCAAAATTTGGGCGCTTGGCAACTGGCATGTATTTATGACAGTTGCACCGTCCCGGGGTCATGTGATCACCATTTGCAATCTTCCCAGGGGGCTTCCAACAAGCAAAGTCAAGGGGGAAGCCAGACTCGCTTAGCGCCCGAATGATCTACTTAAGAACTGCAGTGATTCACTCGGGGGGGGGGGGGAAAGGTCTCAAAATGGGGGCAAAACCCACATAACAATCGTCTTTTTTTTTTTAATCCCATTTATATCCCGCCCTTCTCCGAAGACTCAGGGCGGCTTACAATCTAAAGCACAACTCAATGTGCTTAGCATTGTGTGTGGGAATGAAATTAAGATGAGCAATTGGGCAATTTCGCTAATACACCCAGTGTCAAAATTTAAGCTCCGTAAATCTTTTCCTTTGCCAAGTCACCCACTGCCTGTCATCGAACTACCTCCTCAAAATGAAAATCTATACCATGATAAATCCTTTGGCTCTCAAACTTGTAAGACGTTGATGGTGCTAAGTGGTTCTTGTTCTACCTATCAGAGCAGAATTTGGGAAGGAATCCAGAACCAAGATTTATTCTTTTAGGAAGGCAGATTCTCCTGGTCCCAGAAACAGGTTTGATTGTTGTATCTAATCAGTAATAAAAAGGCATTTAACTAATTTAAAATACCCTGGATAACTTCTTTAACTGGGGTAAATTGTGCCAGAGGAATGCTGCTATGTGAACAAAATGAGATAGATATAGAGACAGACAGATAGATATATATAGATAGCCTTCATTCTATGCATATGCCTGCTTATTAGGGCTTTCGGCACCACCCCCCAAGCGGCATTTTTACAAAGTCAGCTTTATTGCCCCCAACAATCTGGGTCCTTGCATTTTATTTGTACGTCAAGGACTACATCATCATCATCATCATAGTAATAATAATAACAAAACAAAACAAAACAATAATAATAATAATAATAATAATAATAATAATAATAATAATAATAATAATAATAATGATGATGATGATGATGATGATGATGATGATGATGATGATGATGATGGAGGGGACCTTGGAGGTCAGCGTTGGAGCATTCACAACTTCTGGAGGCAAGTAGTTCCACTGACTGTTCTAACTGTCAGGAAGTTTCTCCTTAGTTCTAGGTTGCTTCTCTCTTTGGTCAGTTTCCATCCGTTGCTTCTCGTCCTGCCTTCAGGCGCTTTGGAGAATAGCTTGACTCCCTCTTCCTTGGGGCAGCCCCTGAGATACTGGAAGACTGCTATCATGTCCCCCCTGGTCCTTCTCTTCATTAAACTAGGCATACCCAATTCCAAAGGGACGCGGTGGCTCAGTGGGTTAGGACGCTGAGCTTGTCGATCAGAAGGTCGGCAGTTTGGCGGGTCAAATCCCGAGTGCCGCGTAACAGAGCGAGCGCCTGTTACTCGTCCCAGCTTCTGCCAACCTAGCAGTTCGAAAGCACGTAAAAAATGCAAGTAGAAAAATAGGGACCACTACGGTGGTAAGGTAACAGCGTTCCGTGCGCCTTCGGCGTCTAGTCATGCCGGCCACATGACCACGGAGACGTCCTCGGACAAGCGCTGGCTCTTCGGCTTTGAAACGGAGATGAGCACCGGCCCCTAGAGTCGGAAACGACTAGCACGCATGTGCGGGGGAACCTTTACCTTTTTACCCAATTCCAGCAGCCATTCCTTGTATGTTTTAGCCTAGTGATGGCGAACCTTTCAGAGACCGAGTGCCCAAACTGCAACCCAAAACCCACGTATGTATCGTCAGGTGCCGGGTGGGCATGGCCCATTGGGTGGGCGTGGCTGCAGTGGTAACGGCAGATTAAATCAATTCCAACTTTGTGAGATCTTTTTTCCCCCCGCGAGAAGTTGAAATTGATTGAACCTTTTATTTTTTTGGAGCCCTAAAGCAAAAAGGTTTTATAAAACCCAGCTGGAGGCCTAGGACTGGGGCGACGGTGCACATGCCCAAAGAGAGGGCTCTGTGTGCCACCTGTGGCACCCGTGCCATAGGTTTGCCACCACAGTTTTAGCCTCCGGTCCCTTTTGTTGCTCTTCTCTGCACTCTTTCTAAAGCAGACATGTCAAACACAAGGCCCGGGGGCCGGATGCAGCCCGCGAAGTGGTTTCACGCGGCCCACGAAGCCATCCTGGAAACAGTGAGGGAACGGCCCCCACTGCCTTGGCCCTGTCCCAGAGACCCTCCTCCTGCCAGAGACCCTCAGATCTGTCCCACTCCTGCCTAGGCCCCCATAGGGACCCTTGATGCGAACGATGTAGAGCTGGCCACGCCCACCCAGTAGGCCATACGCACTCTAGCCACGCCCACCCAGTAGGCCACGCCCACCCGGCCCCCTGAGGGCAACCGCAATGCTGATGCGGCCCTCAATGAAATTGAGTTTGACACCCCTGTTCTAAAGTCTCGACCTGTATTGCACCTTAAGGGGACGAACGAAGACTTACTTCCAGATGGAATCCCTGTCCGTCGGGTATTTGGTGAGGTTTTTTAGCAGCTCCGCCAAGGCAAGATGGATGCCTTCTTTGGTCGAGACGTTGGTGCAACACAACAGCTCATGCAGAGCTTCCCGGATATCTCGGGAGGAGTCCTAAAGAAACACACGGAAAGACGTGAATGCTGAAGCAGGGGCAAGCGTCTGCGTTCCAGGATCTACCATCCCCAGTAAAAGAAAGGAAAAGCAAGAAATACGCAGCGGGCTAGCACGTCAGAGCGCAGCCCTGAAAGCCTTGGACTACAAAGATCATAACAGGGCAAGCAGTTATTTTTTTTCCGTTGACCCTCAGATGCGAGTGAAAATTGGACTTCGAAGCAACGGGATAGGAAGAGAAGCGACTTTTTTTGAGCTCTGGTGTTGGAGAAGACACTTGAGACTATCGTAGACAGCCAAGGAAAAAAAAAGAATGATGGTTCATTAAACAAATCGGGTCTCACGTGGCGTACAAGTGACCAGGCTCAAAATATATCCGACATTGGATACATTATGCAAAGACCTT
>NC_138206.1:5322987-5545487 GCF_964194415.1 Vipera berus
CAGATTGTTGGGGGCAATTAAGCTGACTTTGTAATAATGCCGCTTGGGGTGTGTGTGAAAGCCCTAATAAGCAGGCATATACATAGAATGAAGGCTACTGCTAAGCTTGTAAGCCGCCCTGAGTCTTCGGAGAAGGGTGGGATATAAATGGAATTAAAATAAAAAATAAAATAAAATAAAATCAGAAAGGATTCCAAAGAATCAATTGTGCAACCTCCAGACTCCCAAGCAGCTTTGTATTGATGTGGTTATTACTTGCAGAAACATGAGGGGGGAAAATCTTTATCTTTAATTGTCATTTAAATAAGAATTATATTAATTTAACGTTGGCGAAAGAGAATGTTATTGGAAGAACAGGAAATCATGTAAAGCTATCATACGAACTATAGAATTATGGAAATTAATTGTTATTGTTTTTTAAACGTTAACCCAGACAACACGATGTTTACCAAATATTAAAGGTAAAAGGTAAAGGTTCCCCCACACACGTGTGCTAGTCGTTTCCAACTCTAGGGGCCGGTGCTCATCTCCGTTTCAAAGCCGAAGAGCCAGCGCTTGTCCGAGGACAATCTCCGTGGTCATGTGGCCGGCATGACTAGACGCCAAAGGCGCACAGAACGCTGTTACCTTCCCACCATAGTGGTCCCTATTTTTCTACTTGCATTTTTACGTGCTTTCGGTGTATGTTAAAAATCAGTAAAACATATTTTTTTTAAAAGAAAAATTGTGCAACCTCCAGACTCCCAGGGGTTTGGAAATACAGGTATAAGCTCCAGCCGCAAAGCAGAGCCGAATGCCTTACCCTCAAATCTGACATCAGCTTCTTGTCCAAGGTCTGTTCTAAAAAATGAGAACTGACTTGCTGCATAGAGCCCTGGAAAACAGGTGTGGGAAAAGAGCGTTCGTCAGAACGTCATTTTAATCCCAGTGAACGTTAAGACAATTATTTAACTCGCATCTGGTATGTGGGTAGAGAGTGTCAAGTCATTTCGAACTGGATGATGCTAAGATCACGACAAACGTGTCCTTTTAAAAAAGAGATCTCCAAATTGGGAAACTTTCCGATTTATGGACTTCCAACTCCCAGAATTCCCCAGGAATTCTGGGAGTTGGAAGTCCATAAATCGGAAAGGAATCTGGGAGTTGAAGTGCTATTCCACGTTCTATGTTAAGTCTTGAAGTTGCCAAATTCGGAAAGAGCCTTTTTTTTTTTTTTTTAGAACAGGGGTCTTCAAACTTGGCCCTTTTATGACTTGTGGACTTCAACTCCCAGCGTGCCTGGCTGAGGAATTCTGGGAGCTGAAGTCCGCAAGTCATAAAAGGGCCAAGTTTTGAAGACCCCCTGCTTTAGAATAACCCAGTCTCTTATTTCACAGATGTTCCAAAAAAACGGCCTGATCAGGATGTTGCAGTATGCCCAACACCGTTTTTTCACCCTATATAAATAAAAAAGACTCAACAATGGAGCCTTTTTTTTACTTGCTCCCAGGCTTCCCTTCACTCCTTTGAGCTTCAGGATGGGACTTTCTGCAGCTCAGCACGAAGGCAAATGGACCACGAGGAGAGAGAACAATGAAGCATCTTGGATTTCATGGACCCGCTGGCACAGACATGTCAAACACAAGGCCCGGGGCCGGATTCGGCCCGCGAAGTGGTTTCATGAGGCCCGCGAAGCCATCCTGGAAACAGTGAGGGAACGGCCCCCACTGCCTTGGCCCTGGCCCAGAGACCCTCCTTCTGCCAGAGACCCACTCCTGCCCAGGCCCCCATAGGCACCCTTGATGCCAACGATGGAGAGCTGGCCACGGCCACCCAGTAGGCCATATGCACTCTAGCCACGCCCACCTAGTAGGCCATACGCACTCTGCCACGCCCAGCCAGTAGGCCACGCCCACCCGGCCCCCTGAGGGCAACCGCAATGCTGATGCGGCCCTCAGTGAAATTGAGTTTGACACCCCTGCGCTGGCAGGTGAGTTATGATCACCTTGACAACCGAAAAGAAGGAGAGTCCTTACCAACAGCTTAGCAGCCTGGACTCTCACCACCCAGGAGCCATCGCTGACCATGTGGCAGATCTTCCCAAACGCATCGTCGACCAGCCGGATTTCTTCATTGGAAAGATGGGATGGGGACAATGCTAGAGAGAGAGAAAGAAAAGAGAGAGAGAAGGCGAGACAAAGAGAGAGAGAGAGAGAGAGAGCAAAAAAAGAGAGACAGAGAGCAAGAGAGACAGAGCGAGAAAGAGAAGAGAGCAAGAGACAGAGACACAGAGTGAGAAAGAGAGAAAGAGACAGAGACCAAGAAAGAGAGAGCGAGAGCGAGAAAGAGAGAGACAGAGAGAGAGAGAGAAAGCAAGAGAAAGCGAGCGACAGAGAAAGACAGAGAGAAATGATATTACAGGTATTCCGACCGTTTTTTTACATTTACAACCGTTGCAGCATCCCAACAGTCATGGGATCAAAATTTGAACAATTGGTTCATATTTATTATGGTCGCGGCATCCCAGAGGGTCGCGTGATCCCCTTTTGCGACCTTCTGATAAGCGAAGTCAATGGGGGAAGCTGGATTCACTTAACAACCGTGTGACTCACTTAACAACTGCAGTGATTCACTTAATAACTCTGGCCAAAAAAAAGTTGCAAAATGGGGCAAAACGTATTTAACGTGTGTCTCACTTAGCGGCAGAAATTTTTGGCTCAGCTGTGGTCGTGGGTCAAGGACTACCTGTCTTTGCTTAATAACCACCCCCAAAAGATCCTAAAACTGGGTAACACCCCCTGACCTTCTTTATTAGTTTTAGCTTTTTTAGGCTCTATTAGGATCGTAACCTTGAGGGCTATCTGTGCGCCAGAGTTTCGCAGCAACTTTTAAGATGTCTGGACTTCAAATCCCAGAATTCCCTTCCCAACCTAGCTTCTCCCAATCCTGCTTACATGCTCTCCTTCCTTTGGAACTACCTAACACTTTGCACGTACCTTTCTGCGTAAAGCTGGCTCAGGACCCAGGTGAGCTGCACCGCTACACTGCGGACCTGTTCATAATCATCCATTAAGAGTTTGCAAGCCTGAAATGAAAGATTCCCAGGAGGGTATTAGCAGCCAGCCATTTCGCCGTTACAGGAAGTCCTCAACTTACAACAGTTAGTTTAGTGGCCCTTTGAAGTTGCAACATCACTGGGAATAGTGACTTATGACCAATTTTCACACATGACCATTGCAGCATCCCCAGCTGGCTTTCATGGCTAAGGAGAGACTATAACTCACCATCTCCTGGTGACTGGTCCAAAGTCACCCAGCTGGCTTTCATGTCTAAGCAGGACTATAACTCACTGTCTCCTGGTGACTGGCCCAAAGTCAACCAGCTGGTTTTCATGGCTAAGGCGGGACTAGAACTCACTGTCTCCTAGTGATTGGCTCAAAGTCACCCAGCTGGCTTTCATGTCTAAGCAGGAGTACAACTCACCATCTCCCACTTTGTAATCTGATGCCTTAACCACTAGACCAAAACCTAACCAAAGCAGACCCCCTTAATATTTCTCTTGGATTCATCAAATATTAGAGCCCTTTGCTAAACTGGTATAGCATGTAATCATTACCTGGTTATAAATGGCTTGCTGCAACTTTAATCCCCTCTCGTGAAGCTGCAACTATAGGAAACAAAACAAAACACCAGACTGTTGTTATAGCAATTCAAAGAACATAAGGTTTTTGCAAATCAACATGAAAATGTGTTTAAATACATGTTTGCATGTATTTTGTGCAACAACTACAGCTAATCAATAGATGGCAGTGTTTATAAGTTTGCATCTATGGTGTGTGTGTGTGTGTGTGTGTGTGTGTGTATACACATATACATACATACACACAAACACACACACACACACACACACTCTATGTCTTTTTTGTTCTGAGTAAAGTTTCCCCGACTCCTTTTGCAGTTAAGGAGAAAAACCCATGGTGACTGTACACTTTGTTCTGAATACAGATTTTCTAACAAAATGTTACAGGATTTTGGCTACATTTCCATAGCCCATTACTGCAAAGGTCAACTCCAGTACAGATCATCCTCAAGATGACTGGTCGCTTAACGACCGTTCAGTTATGATGGACCCACCTTGGGGGTAGCTACAACCTAGTTCTGAAGTTTCAACAGTGAGGAACCCTCCACAATCGGGGAACCAAACTACAGGCAACATGGCCATGATTACAGACGTTTGCAGGACCCCACAATCGCATGACCACATTTTACAGTGAATTTGCTGAAAATGAGCACTTCTGGTTTTTCAGCAGAACCGCATCCGTAGTGAAGAACTGGTTCACTGAACAACCAAACGATTTGCTTAACAACTGTGGTGTTCACTTTAGGACCGCCACATTCATGCAAAAATCAGGCCAGACCCAATTGACAATAGTCACCATATGTGACCATAATGGGCAGGTTCCATTATAGTCGTATGTTGAGGACTAGCTGTAGCAGTGGCGAAGCAGATTTAGGAGGCTCAGAGCCTAACAGTGGCTAACGCAGGAATGGAGAACCTTGGCTCTTTTATGACTTGAGGACTTCAACTCCCAGAATTCCTCAGCCAACATGGGGGAACTATGGCCCCTCTATGACTTGTGGACTAATTCCTGAGCCAGCATGGGGGAACTATGGCCCCTTCATAACTTGTGGACTTCAACTCCCAGAATTCCTTAGCCAGCCACGTTGGCTCAGGAATTCTGGGATTTGAAGTCCTCAAGTCATAAAAGAGCCAAGGTTCCCTAGCCCTGGCTAACCTCCACTTGTACATCTATACCAGGGATCTCCAAAACTTGTCAACTTTCAGACTTGTGGACTTCAACTCCCAGAATTCCACAGCCAGCTGGGGAATTCTAGGAGTTGAAGTCCACAGGTCTGAAAGTTGACACGTTTGGAGACCCCTGATCTAGACCAAGGATTTTTTCCACCCGAGAATTGCCAGAGTTAAGCCCTGCTACCTTCTCCTAAGCTCCATAATTAACCACTGTTTTTCTCAGGGACACCTACCATAGCCTTGATAGCTGCAGTCCTAACGCGTGGATCCTGGTCGCTGAAGTGATCCCCGATGATTTTCTGCACGTCTTTGGGAGACTGGCGTTCCACTTCCTTCGAGGCAGCTTTCTCCACTGTCCCCAGACAGCCAATCAGGAGCAGGCATTTGTTCCTTACACCGTGGGAGGAATCTGTCAGATGCTACAGAGCAAAAAGAGAAAAGTAGATTTCCCCATGATTTTTCTGCTTTCTGGATGTCAGGAGGGACCACGTTAGCCTTATAAAGGATTATTATCCATCGTGTCCAGAAGAAATGTTGAAAAACATTGATCTTTATCAGGGGTGTCCATATTTGGCAACTTTAAGGCTTGTGAACTTCAACTCCCAAAATTCCCCAGCCAGCATGGCTGGCTAAGGAATTCTGGGGGTTGAGGTCTACATGAGGTCCATATAATGCCTTGGTTAAGGCCACTCTTGGAATACGGCATCCAGTTTTGGTCCCCACAATGTAAAAAAGATGTTGAGACTCTAGAAAGAGTGCAGAGAAGAGCAACAAAGATGATTGGGGGATTGGAGGCCAAAACATATCAGGAACGGTTGCTGGAATTGGGTATGTGTAGTTTAATGAAGAGAAGGGTGAGGGGTGACATGATAGCAGTGTTCCAATCTCTCAGGGGCTGCCACAAAGAAGAGGGAGTCAAGCTATTCTCCAAAGCGCCTGAAGGCAGGACAAGAAGCAACAGATGGAAACTAATCAAGGAGAGAAGCAACCTAGAACTAAGGAGAAACTTTGTGACAGTTGGAACAACTAACCAGTGGAACAACCTCCCTCCAGAAGCTGTGAATGCTCCAACACTGGAAGTTTTTAAGAAGAGACTGGACAGCCATTTGTCTGAAATGGTATAGGTTTCCTGCCTGAGCAGGGGCTTGGACTAGATGACCTCCAAGGTCCCTTCCAATTTTATTATTATTATTACTATTACTACTATTGTTGTTTGTTTGTTGTTGTTGTTATAACTATGTCTTAAGAGTTGCCAAGACTGGATACCATCAAATAACTGAAAGATCTATAGCAGGGGTCTTCAAATTTGGCCTTTTTATGACTTGTGGACTTCAACTCCCAGAATTCCCCACCCAGTATGCCTGGCTGAGGAATTCTGGGAGTTGAAGTCCACAAGTCATAAAAGGCCCAAGTTTGAAGACCGCCTGATCTATACAGTCAAATAACTTAAAAAAACTCTTAAGCTGAGTTTTTTCGCTAGCTGACCCTCTTGAATTACCTTGCATGCTACGTCTGTAAGACGCCCTCGTATGGCTGGATTTTCCTGAAGTTTATTCCCAATCACCAGCAAAGTATCCAAAAGCTGAGCCAGAACTTGGTGAGACTCTGGAAAACAAACCAAAAGCCACCTCTACTCACAAGAAGACACAGCGCAACAACCATGCTATAGAACAGGGGTCTTCAAACTTGGCCCTTTTATGACTTGTGGACTTCAACTCCCAGAATTCCTCAGCCAGCATGGGGGAACTATGGCCCCTTCTTGACTTGTGGACTTCAACTCCCAGAATTCATCAGCCAGCATGGGGGAACTATGGCCCCTTCATGACTTGTGGACTTCAACTCCCAGAATTCCTCAGCCAGCATGCCTGGCTGAGGAATTCTGAGAGTTGAAGTCCACAAGTCATAAAAGGGCCGAGTTTGAAGACTCCTGCTATAGAAAAAAGACAAGCTACTTATGTAAACAGGGAGCAAACTCCAACCCCACTAGCCCTGATTATGTTACCTAGTTGGGTAATTAAATGTTAGAAAGCAAAGCACCACAACTCAGAGAGCACCAAGGATTCTTAAGAGGGTTGCCCAAGGATCGTAACAATAATAGAATAACAGAACAGAAGTCTTTATTGGACAAGTGTGGTTTGGCCAAGTGCGGTTTGACACAACAAGGAATTTGTCTCCGGCGCAGAAGCTCTCAGTGCAGAGACAAGCAACAAGGGATAAATCATGATCACAATCAACATAAAAATACACTTATCATCAATAAATCATAAGATACAACAACTTAGATAGTAAATAAGCAAACAACATAAATCATAGTAGGATACTAAATTCAACAATATAAATCGTAAGATACACACCACAAAGTTATAGTCCTAAGTAGATTAGGAGAAAGGTAATAGGAAAGTTGAGAATAATAGCAATACAGCCTTACTAAGTAGTTTGACAAGAGTTGCAGGAATTTGTTTAGCAGAGTGAGGGCATGGGGGGGAAAACTGTCCTTGTGTCTAGTTTTAGTACCATATTCTACAAACACACAGAAATACACACAGTTTCATTCATTCATTCATTCATTCATTCATTCATTCATTCATTCATTCATTCATTCACAAGAGGAAAAGAACACAATCTGGGATAGGACATGGCAGGTATTCCCGCAACAAACCATGGCAGGATTATTTTTAAATGGTGATTATTTTTAAACAACCCACAGTGGCCTGATTTTAAGTAACACCTCACAAAGAGCAGAGAGCAGTCAAGCTTCTCATACAGACAGTCCTCAATTTACAACCATTCAATTTAGTGTCCCATTTGAAATTACACTGAAAAAAGGGACTTTTTAAGAAGAGGGCTTTTTTTTAAAAGAGGTTTTTCAAGAAGACAGTGATTAATATTTATATGTAGCTTATAATGTAAGGGTGTAAGTCTAGACATGTTATACAGTATGTTTAAATGTGTGTTAGGTATGTGTACACTTTGAGTAAGCAACTAAATTTCATTTTTAATGTGTGCCATTGTGCCCACAGTAAAAATGACTATAAAGGTTATCTATCCATCCATCCATCCATCCTCTCACTCATCTGTCATCTATCATCTATGTATCTATCAATCAATCTATCTATCTATCATCTATCTATCTATGTATATCTCATCTCTATGTATCTATATATATCATCTATCTATCATCTATCATCTCTCTCTCTCTCTCTCTATGTATATCTCATCTCTATGTATCTATATATATCAATATCATCTATCAACTATCTATCATCTATCTATCTCTCTATCTCTATCTCTATCTCTCTATCTATGTATATCTCATCTCTATGTATCGAAATCAATATCATCTATCTATCATCTATCTATCTCTCTATCTCTCTATCTATGTATATCTCATCTCTATCTATCTATCTATATCAATATCATCTATCTATCATCTATCTATCTATCTATCTATCTATCTATCTATCTATCTATCTATCTATCTATCTATCTATCTATCTAACGAAAAGATTGGACAACCGCTTGTCTGAAATGGAATGGGGTTTCCTGCTTGAGGAGAGGTTGGACTAGAAGACCTCCAAGGTCCCTTCCAACTGTTATTCTGATCTATGACCGTTTTCCACATGTAGGACCACTGCAGCATCCCCATGGTCGCATTATCAAAATTCAGCGGCATCTGACATGTATTTGCACTGTTCTGGGATCCTGTGATTACAGTTTGTAATCTTCCCAGCCAGCTTCCCGCAAGCAAAGTCAATAGGGAAAGCCAAATTTGCTTCCCATTTGCACCATTCACTTAACAATTATAGTAACTCGCTTTATGGCAAAGAAGGTCCCAAAATGGGACACAACTCACTGAACAACTGCCTTGCTCAGCAACAGAAATTTTGGATTCAATTGTGGCCATAAGTTGAGGACCACCTGTTACTTCATTAGTGCCACATTCTACAAACATAAGAGACATACCCGTATAGTCTGTCTGTCTGTCTCTTTTTCTTTCCCTCTCTTTCTTTCCTTCCTGCCTTCCCTTTTCCTTCTTTCCTTCCTTCGTCCCTCCCCTCCTTTCCTTCCTTTCCTCCTTTCCTTCTTTCCCTCTCTCCCTCCCTTCCTCTTTCCTTTTCCTTTCCTTCCTCCCTCCCTTTCCTTCCTTCCTTCCTCTTCCTTCCTTCCTCTTTCTTTTTCTTTCTTTCTTTCTTTCTTTCTTTCTTTCTTTCTCTTTCTTTCTTTCTTTCTTTCTTTCTTTCTTTCTTTCTTTCTTTCTTTCTTTCTTTCTTTCTTAAAACATACCTGGCCACCCAACTCTCAAGGCAACTCCAGGAAGCTCATCGCCTCGCATGCTTTACATATCATGAAACAATTCTTTAGTTGGTGGGGAAAAAATCACTTACTTTCAGTCTGGAGGGTGTTAATGACATCGTCCAGAATGCAGTCGGGAGAAAACCCAGGAGTTCTTGATAACAAACCCAGCAAGGAAGCAATTTTCAGCCTCACAGAAGGATCGGTTTCCTACGTGATAAAGAGAAGGCTGTCAAAACATCATGTCGTCTGCAACCTTCCTAGCCGGCTCTGTTGCATGATAAACCATGTGTGCAATTCACTCAACAACCACATAATTCACTTAACAACCGTGCCAAAAAAAAAGGTCCATAAAATCGGGTACGGTCCCACGATGCCTCGCTTATCGATTGCACAGCTTGATGACAAATTTTCCAGATATTTATTTTATTTTGCTAAATTTAGTTGCTGCCTATCTTGCCATGGGCTTTATTCTTGGCTACTTACAATAATAAAAAGGAAGAAAATAAAAGGAGTGTAAACAAAAATAAGGGGACGCGGTGGCTCAATGGGTTAGGACACTGAGCTTGTCGATCAGATGGTCGGCAGTTTGGCGGGTCGAATCCCGAGTGCCGCGTAACAGAGTAAGCACCTGTTACTCGTCCCAGCTTCTGCCAACCTAGCAGTTCGAAAGCACGTAAAAATGCAAGTAGAAAAATAGGGACCGCTACGGTGGGAAGGTAACAGCGTTCCGTGTGCCTTTGGTGTCTAGTCATGCCGGCCACATGACCACAGAGACGTCCTCGGACAAGCGCCGGCTCCTCGACTTTGAAACGGAGATGAGCACCGGCCCCTAGAGTCGGAAACGACTAGCACGCATGTGCGGGGGAACCTTTACCTACCTTTACCTTAAACAAAAATAAGCTAACAGAAAAATAAACAATAACAAAGGAACACAATGAGAATAGTACAGGTGATCCTTGACTTACAACCGATTGTTCAGTGACTGTTCGAAGTTACGGCACTGAAAAAAGTGACTTATGACCGTTTTTCACACATACGACCCGTCGCTGCATCCACATAGTCACGTGGTCAAAATTCAGATGCTTGGCAACTTGGTTCGTATTTATGACCGTTGCAGTGCCCTGGGGGGGGTGTCACGTGGTCCCCTTTTTCAGCCTCCTGACAAGCAAAGTTAACGGGAAAGCCAGATACGTTTAACAACTACTTTGCTAACATAGCTGCAGTGAGTCTCTTAACAACTGCGCCAACAAAGGTCGTAAAATGAGGCAAAATTCACTGAACAATGGTCTCACTTACCAAGAGAAACCTGGGGCTCCGTTGTGGTGATAAGTCGAGGACTACCTGTCCATCAATATGATAAGCAAAAGGATGGATGAATGGATAGCAGAGAGCAAATGGGGGGCGGGGGGGGGGACGGCAGGTAGAATGTGCCATCAATCCCAGTTTCCACTATGGTCATAAGTCAAAGACTACCTGTAAATCTCAAACGTGGTTTCAGAATAGAATAGAGCTGGGAGGGAGGTCTTCTAGTCCATCCCCCTACTCAAGCAGGAGAAACTACACCATCTCAGACAAGTGACTGTCTAGTCTCTTCTTAAAAATCTCTAGTGATGGAGAGCCCACGATTTCTGGGGGTAAGCTGTTCCACTGGTTGAATGTCCTCACTGTCGGGAAGTTTCTCCTTAATTCCAGGTTGATTCTCTCCTTGATCAGTTTCCAACCGTTGTTTCTCATCCTTCCCTCTGGTGCTTTGGAGAATAACATGACCCCCTCTTCTTTGTGGCAGCCCCTCAGATACTGGAAGACTGCTATCATGTCTCCCCTATTTCTTCTATTCTTTAGACTAGCCAAACCCAAATTCCTGCAGCTGTTCTTGGTATGTTTTAGCCTCCAGGCCTTGGATCATCTTAGTTACTCTTCTCTGAATTTTTTTTCCAAACTCTCAACCTCTTTTTTGTGATATGGTGACCAAAGTTGGCTGCAGTATTCCAGGTGTGACCTTACTGGGGCTTTATAAAGCGGTACTAATACCTCGAGTGATCTTGATTCTATGCCTCTGTTTATACAACCCAGGATTGTATTAGCTTTTTTGGCTGCTGCTGCACACAGCTGGCTCATAGTCAAGTTTCTCCCCCCCACAGAATTGTCCTACCTTGTAATAATGTTCCAGCAAGATTCGCACGACGCCTTCCACGCTTTCAGCTTCTACAGGTTTTCGAGCAAACTGCAGGAGATACTGCAACGCATCGGCAGGCGATGTGGCCTTGCAAAGATCTACATGAAGGGCGGCGGATTTGCTGGGCTTGGTTAGCCGGAGTTTTTTAGCCGAAATTTCTTCATGCAGCTGTGGCTGAAACATTAAGGTATTGTTTACACTCCGGTCCAATTTTTTTCTTCTGTTTATAATGGAGTCCTTTAGATCTTTTTATTTTATTATTATACTACCATAACAACTCTCAGCATTACAGTTAGTCCTCAACTTACAACAGTTCACTTAGTAACCATTCAAAGTTACAACGGCACTGGAAAGTGACTTTTGACCATTTTCCACATTTACGACCGTTGCAGCCTCCCAAGGGTCACAGGATTAAAATTCAGATGCATGGCAACTGACTCATATTTACGACGGTTGCAGTGTCCCGGGGTTACGTGATCCCTTTTTGCAAGCTTCTGACAAGCAAAGTCAAGGGGGAAGCCAGATTCAGTGTGTTACTAGTTTAACAACTGTGGTGATTCACTTAACTGTGGCAAGAAAGGTGATAAAAATCGGGCAAAACTCACTTAACAAATGTCTCACTTAGCAACAGAAATTTTCGAGGACTGCCTGTGTGGATGTTGCGTTATTGCCTCAACACGCGTTTAAACCAGTGTTTCTCATCTTCAAAAATATGACCCAATCCTCAGTGCTTCTCTGACCTGGGTTGTTTTCTTGCTACCCAAAACTAGGTAACGTTAGTGAAATATATATATATATATATATATATATATATATATATATATATATATATATATATATATATATATATATATATATATATATATATATATATATATATATATATATATATATATATATATATATATATATATATATATATATATATATATATATATATATATATATATATATGTATAAGAAAGCGTATGAAAACAAATATTTTAAAAATTACATGAAAAATATGTATGGGAGACTATCCAAGAGAAATACGGAATAAAAAAGTATATGAAAATATATAAAAGAAGTGTACAGATGCTATAATTTTCCCCCCAAGCATCACACGTCGTGTTCACACGGTCCTACTAACTCGGCTCAAGTGTAACGTGAGAACCCGCCCATTTCCTTGGGACGCGGAGTGCCTGAAGCATACAAGGCGCCGCCTGCTTCGATAACCCGGGTTCAACGTGTCGTGTGAAGCCAGCTAGACAAGCAGGCGTTCCACCCCAACCCACCCCGGACCGCCCCCCTCGCCCCGCAGGTTGGTTTCCATAAACTCCCTCCGACCCCGGCCCCTCCTTCCCTCCTGGAGACCCTCGCGGCTACCTGGACCACCACTTTACTGAATTCCTCGTAGACCCGCTTCTTCAGGTGAGCCGCCATGCTGGAGGCCTGGCGAGCCCGTCGAGCTTCGCCTTCCGGCTACTGAGGAGCCTCCTCGGCCGCCGTAGCCGCTCTGCCCGTCCCGCTCGCTCGTTCGCTCTCCTTCGCTCCCTCCCATCCTCGCTGGAAAGGCGGGGACGCTCCTCGTCTTGGAACTTTCATCAGCCGTGACTTCAGGTTGTCAAAGGGCAGCTTTCTGAGTCTTCCATTTGCGGGGTCGGAGTGGCGGAAGTCAATGGAAGTAGTGCAGATGTGACTTCTCGAGAAGGATGGCTTTCGCTGGTGTAGATCCAGGGAGAATGGAAATACATAACATATAACATATAACATAACATTAGAATAGAATAGAATAGAATAGAATAGAATAGAATAGAATAGAATAGAATAGAATAGAATAGAATAGAATAGAATAGAATAGAATAGAATAGAATAGAATAGAATAGAATAGAATAGGAGCTGGAAGGGACCTTGGAGGTCTTCTAGTCCAGCCCCATGCTCAAGCAGGAGAGCCTATACCAGGGGTCTTCAAACCTGTCCCTTTTATGACTTGTGGACTTCAACTCCCAGAATTCCTCAGCCATGCACGCTGAATCACGGGAAATGAGCTTCCTATAATTTATTTATTTATTTATTTATTTATTATATTTTTATACCGCCCTTCTCCCGAAGGACTCAGGGCGGCGTACAGGGCAATAAATACAAAAACAGGATACAAAAGTTAAAAGCGATTAAATAAATGCCCAAGGTTAAAACAATAATTAAGACGTATTAAAACCCCAACCCTAACCCATCAGACCAGGTCAGACTGCTCAAATAGATACGTTTTTAGATCGTGCCGGAAGGAGCGAAGGTCGGGGGCCATCCGGAGCTCAACCGGCAAGCGGTTCCATAGGTTTGGCGCGCCCACAGAGAACGCCCTCCCCCTGGGGGCCACCAATCGACACTCTCTGATCGGAGGCACCCTGAGGAGGCCCTCTCTGTGGGAGCGCACTGGACGGAGGGAAGTTGATGCCGGCCGCAGGTGTTGCCGTAGGTAATCCGGACCCATGCCATGTAGGGCTTTGTAAGTCATTACTAACACCTTGAATCTCACCCGGAGGGCAACCGGCAGCCAATGCAGCTCGCGGAGCAAAGGTGTAACATGGGAGTATCGGGAAACCCCCAGCATAACTTGCGCAGCCGCATTCTGCACCAGTTGGAGCCTCCGAGTGGACTTCAAGGGCAGCCCCATGTAGAGAGCATTACAGTAGTCTAGACGAGAAGTCACGAGCGCATGAGTGACTGTACGCAAGGCATCCCGGTCTAGATAGGGTCGCAACTGGCGCACCAGGCGAACCTGGGCAAAGGCCCCCCCTAGTCACAGCTCCAATATGCTCTTCTAAGGAGAGCTGTGAATCTAGAAGGACCCCCAAGTTGCGCGCCCTATCTATAATCTTCTTGGCTGTCCTTACCACTCTCTGCGTGGACCTTCCATCCGAGGCTCTGCTACCACCAAACCAGACAGCTTTGCAGTTTGTTATGTGATGTACAATGCTCTCCATTGTGCCTCTGTAAAAAGTGGCCAGGACAGAAGAAGAAAGAGGTGCTCTCCTCACCCGATGCAGGAAATGCAGATGTTGGTTTGAAACTTCACTAAGGATGACGTCAGGAGAGACCAAGTCAGATTATGAAATCTTTTCTCCCTTAAGTTTCTTTTCACACCTAGTGGAATCAAATGCAGGGCCCCAAAAACCAATAATTAAAAGGCTCACTGCAATAATTATTTATTCAGTGAGCACTGAAGGAATTCCTTCCGGAATAACTACTACTAGCATGGCTCAGCTTGGAAACCTCACTCTTTCCCCTCAGTGTGGCTGGCTCAGGATTTCTGGGAGTTGAAGTCCACGAGTCATAAAAAAGAGCCAAGATTGCCTACCTCTGCAATAGGCTTTTGAAAGCCAATAGAGGAAGGTTTTGTTTTGTTTTTTGCACAAAAAAAAAGGTGCCGGAATGCCGTTCTGAGCATTCTATGAGAAAAAAAGCCCTGACTACTAGAACAAACTGCCTCGTTGCTTTTTGCCCCGTGCTCATCTCATCCACCCAAGAAAGTTATCCGTCCATGATGTGAAAGAAGCTTTTTCTTTTAACCGGCATTGTTGCAGGGATGCTGATCAGGGCTGAGAAACAGTTGATTCATTCAAGGAAGGACTAACCCTAACCCATTTGGTCTAATGGTTAGGACACCAGGCCAGAAAGTAGAAGATGGTGAGTTCTACTCCCACTTTAGGCATGAAAGCCAGCTGGGTCACTTTGGGCTGGTCTCTCTCTCTCCCTCCCTCTTCCTCCCTCTCTCCCTCCCTCCCTCTCCCTCCCTCTCTCTCCTTCCCTCTCTCCCTCCCTCCCTCTCTCTCCCTCCCTCCCCCTCCCTCTCCCTCTCCCTCCCTCCCTTTCTCTCCCTCCCTCTGTCTGTCTCTCTCCCTCTCTCTCTCTCCCTTCCTCTGTCTCTCTCTTCCTCTCTCTCTCTCCCTCCCTCCCTCTCTCTCTCTCCCTCCCTCCGTCTCTCTCTCTCCGTCTCTCTCTCCATCTCTCTCTCCCTTCCTCTCTCTCTCTGTCTCCCTCCCTCCCTCCGCCTCTCTCTCTCTCTCTCTCTCTCTCTCTCTCTCTCTCTCTCTCTCTCTCTCTCTCTCTCTCTCTCTCTGGGATAAATTGGGGAAAGAAAGTGTGTTGGATACGTTTACTGCCTGGAGTTATTTGTAAAAACAAAGAAAGAAAGAAAGAAATGAATGAATAGGTCTCTGACTTTTGGTTCAGCACCTTAACTCAAGTGTTTCTCAACCTCAGCAAAGCAAATTCAAGGAAAGCAAAAGCTAACTCAGTGTAAACAAAACCAACAAAAAACAACAAGTGATGCCAGCAAATACAGTAAAAGGAAATAAATCTGATGCATGTGATTTATTCAAACACTCCTAAAGAACAAGGATACAATTGTTGTCACGAGTTAAAATCCATACAAAGAGAGCAGCAGTCTTTCAAAAGTAGTCCTTGATTTACAGCCATTTCTTTAGTTACAACGGAACTGAAAACAGAGACTTCTATGATCATTTTTCACACTTACGACCATTGCAGCATCCCCGTGGTCACAATGATCCGAATTCAGATACTCGGCAACTGACTCGTATTTATGACAGTCGCGGTGTCCCGAGAACTACATAACCACCCTTTGTGGCCGTCTGACAAGCAAAGTCAACAGGGAAAGCCTGATTTGCTTAATGACTGCATGTTTCACTTAACAACTGCAAGGATTCATTTAACAACTGTGGTAAAAAGGTCATAAAATGAGGCACAACTCACAAAACAACTGCTTTGCTTAGCATTGGAAATTTTGGGCTAAATTGTGGTTGTAAATTGAGGACTACCTATATACCAGTGTCTCTCAAGCTGTGCAAGTTTAAGTTGTCTGGATGTGAATGCCAGAATTCTGGGAGTTAAAGTCCACACATCCCAAAGATGCTTTTTTCA
Organism: Vipera berus; assembly: GCF_964194415.1. Taxonomy (NCBI): domain Eukaryota; kingdom Metazoa; phylum Chordata; class Lepidosauria; order Squamata; family Viperidae; genus Vipera; species Vipera berus. Next base: position 5,339,172 of record NC_138206.1, read on the forward strand.
GGAGGAAACTGGACTTTCTCGTTTTTCTTTGAGTAGGTGTGCAAATGGGTGTAGAGCCTTCTTGGGACTGCTTTCAGCACACTCATTTTCACTAGTCAGGTCACCCTGAGGACACAGGTAAACCTCCAAGTGGCCTCAACGGCTCTCTAAAAAAAGGCAAATGACCAGCTGTCTGCAAGGAGTATAAATCCTTCCATTCCCCATCATCCAGTCAGAACCTGAAGAAGCTTCTTGGGATGAGAAGCGAAACGTCTTCCAAGAAAAACAAGAAAGTCCAGTTACCACCTGAAAAAAGCACTTTTGGGCCAACCATGACCTGGAGGACGGAGAATCTCCATAGACAAAGTCCACACATCTTAAACTTGCCAAGGTTGAGAAAACCTGCGTTGTAGGATAAATCCACCTCAACTGCACCTCTTTGGAATGAATTTTCACTTTGGAGTGAATTTTCAGTGAGGAAGTCAAGCCCACTGGAGATTCTTAAGAAGAGATTAGACAGCCACTTGTCGGAAGTGGTATTGGCCAGGGGTCTTCAAACCTGGCCCTTTTATGGCTTGTGGACTTCAACTCCCAGAATCCCTCAGCCACCAAAACCCAATTGTTCCCCAAAGGTCTTAAACTCCAGATGTGGAGCAACATTTAGAGGTCCTAAGACTGCATACACTCAGCAAGCATCTGGAATGATCCTCTGCCTTACGTAGCCCAGTGCTAGGAAAGCTACCCAACACCCCAGGGGTCTTCAACCTTGGCCCTTTTATGACTTGTGGACTTCAACTCCCAGAATTCCTCAGCAAGGCATGCCTAGCTGAGGAATTCTGGGAGTTGAAGTCCACAAGTCATAAAAGGGCCAAGGTTGAAGACCCCGCAAGAGCCCTTCTTGATCTTACGGGTTGTGAGCTTTGGGCTACCACCAATGGAACAAAAACCTGTAGAAGAACTCATTGGCTTTGAAGCGAAAGCCTTTTTCTGGAACGTAACTCTGGACAGAGGTCTTATAACCTTTGGCTTCTATATCCATCTTGATGCAGTCCAGGAGATCCAGAATGTTTGGGGCCGCTTTCCATGGGCCGAACTGGACCACCGATTTCTTGGAGGTATCTAAAATGCTGAGGGCATCACTACACCTTGCCACGTCTTCCAAAGTCTTCATCACGCAGAGGATCACGCTGGATTGTCGGGAGGCCACAGCTTCTGCCCGGGCGATTCGGATCATCAATTCGATGTTTTCGGAATAGTTGGGCACCCGAGCAACAAACTGCTTCCTGGCCACCAGCTCACCAAAGATTTCAGGGGATTCTTCCAGTTGTTTGATCAAAGGCTTGAGGTCATAGTAGACGGCTTCCTTGTAAACCTCCTCAACGTTTTGCAAGGGGACGCAGTCACCACGCAGATACTCCAGGATGTATTTAAAGTAAGTTCCTGGCCGGTCTATGAAGACTCGGCCCACTGAATCTATTTGGGGCTTGGCCTTGCCAAACATTTCAGCCAGTTTGGATCCTGGGTGCTTCTTCAAAGTGTTCAGCGTGGTGGTGAAGATCTCTCCACCAACGTTTAACTCAATGATCTGGCACTGCTGACGAGAAAAGGAAGGGAAAAATATGCCATAGCTCAGTTTTGAGAAGGGAAAGAGCAGGGACAGCCTCAAAGATTGAATTAAAATAGCATTTCAACCAAGAATACATTGTTTTAAAGCAGTTTTCTTTAGTTCTTCTAGGACAGGGTTCTTCAAATTTGGCCCTTTTATGACTGGTGGACTTCAACTCCCAGAATTCCTCAGCCAGCATGGGGGAACTATGGCTCCTTCATGACTGGTGGACTTCAACTCCCAGAATTCCTGAGCCAGCATGGGGGAACTATGGCCCCTTCATGACTTTTGGACTTCAACTCCCAGAATTCCTCAGCCAGCATGGGGGAACTATGGCCCCTTCATGACTTGCGGACTTCAGCTCCCAGAATTCCTCAGCCAGCATGGGGGAACTATGGCCCCTTCATGACTGGTGGACTTCAACTCCCAGAATTCCTCAGCCAGCATGGGGGAACTATGGCCCCTTCATTTCTTGTGGACCAGCTCCCAGAATTCCTCAGCCAGGCACGCTGGCTGAGGAATTCTGAGAGTTGAAGTCCACAAGTCATAAAAGGGCCAAGTTTGAAGAACCCTATTCTAGGAACACAATACCTCCCATGAGATTGGCCTGCCCTACTTCCGCTGGTTTTCTCCAGCCCCACCACCCAAGGAAGTTTGGCTAGCAGGGTCCAAGAGAAGATCCTTCTCTGGTATGGTGCTCGCCTTCTGGGACATCTTACCTCCTCAGGTGAGATCTACCTCAACCCTTCTGGCCTTCCAGAAGAGCTTTAGAATCTAGCTGGAGGTTAAAACATATAAAGAACGATTGCAGGAATTGGTTATGGACGGTGTAATGAAAAGGAGGAGGGTGATGAGATAGCAGTCTTCCAATATTTGAGAGGCTGCCACAAAGAAGAGGGGGGTCCACCTATGCTCCAAGGCACCTGAAGACAGAACAAGAAGCAATGGGTATGTGGGAAGTCAGCCCCCCCCAGAGAAGGAAATATTAAAAGGGCAGAAAAATATATTTCCTCAAAGGATCTTAAAGAGGCAGAAAAGCTTGCCCAGTTTTCCTTAATAGCCCCAAGTCTCCCTCCCCCAAGCAGAAACCAGCTCTGTAGAAATGCAGATGTGATAACCCATTCAGGAAGGTTGGAGGCCTCTAGCTAGAAGCTTAGGAAGACAAAGAGATCTAAAATCTACATAGCCCACCCAAACTCTAAGACAGGACATAATAGGATTAACCCACAGATGCCAATGGGACACAGGTCAAAATACATGACACAGGAAATGCAAAGCCTCAAAGAGGAACACGAAACAACCTCAAGAGCCCCAGAGGGTATAAAAACCCACTCCCCACATGTGCTCACTCTCTTTTCTTCCAGAGCCATCTTTCTGTCTGGCTCTCCTCTTCAATAAACTGCAACCTTCTTTCTAAGGCAGTCGCCATGTTGTTGATTCCCAGCTTGGACTGAACCATGATGAAAACTTTTCCTTCAACAGGTGGAAACTAGTCAAGGAAAGAACCAATCTAGAGTTTGCTAGCTGGGGGATTCTGGGAGTTGAAATTCATCCATCTTGAACTGGCCACGGTTGACAGAATAGGAATAGTTAGATCATGTAGCAATCCCTACCTGCGCCCAGCTATTTTCAAAATGCTAAGGTCAGGCCTAGTTAACACTTGGAAAGGACACCACCAGGCAATCCCCAGAATGTGGACTTCGATGGGGAAGTCATTAAAGCTTCCCAGAAAAAAGACAAGTGACCCACTTCCATATTTTTGCTCTGAGAACTTCAAGAGAAACATAGCAACACATGATAGCACTTTCCTAATAAGGAGGTGAGATGGATTACCCTTGAGTGGGAACACCACAATTTGGTTGTGGCGATACCTATAAGAGAAACTCAGGCTAGCCCAGGGGTCTTCAAACGTGGCCCTTTTATGACTTGTGGACTTCAACTCCCACAATTCCTCAGCCAGGCATGCTGGCTGGGGAATTCTGGGAGTTGAAGTCCACAAGTCATAAAAGGGCCACGTTTGAAGACCCCTGGGCTAGTAGAACACCTACTCAAAGTCCATTAAGTGTAAGTTTGGCCTTACACTTCTGACTAAGCCACCATTGCTGGTTGACTTCCTATGGGACACTATGTCATCACTAGCTTAACGCTTCTTTGTCAAATAAGACACAATTTACTGGATTGCCGTGACATGCTTATCCACCTATAGTTCAGAAACCACAGCGGCTGGACACACACAACGTGCAAAGACATTTTTCAGTCCTTGATTCATGGAATAGGGCCCGACATTTCACACACACCGAGAAGCTATAATGGAGTTAGTTTGCTTCTTTGGGGCTTATTGTGAATTATACCACTAACCTTGCTTTTATAATATCCTGGTTTAGGATGCTGCTATACACGCTTATGCAGACCGTTGCATATAGATCGTATCAGTTTCTTCGCCTACTCTCCTTTTCATGAGTTTGCCTGGTTTTGACTTAGGCATATACAGAATCTAGGTCTGTCTTGTAAACCACAATTTATGGCTTGATGTAGTGTTTGTTAACTTCAGCAACTTTAAGATGGGTGGGCTTAACAGAATAACAAGAGTTGGAAGGGACCTTGGAGGTCTTCTATCCAACTACTATTCAAGCAAGAAACCCTGTAACTATTCAGACAAATGGTTGTCCAGTCTCTTCTTAAAAACTTCCAGTGTTGGAGCGTTCACAACTTCTGGAGGCAGGTTGTTCCACTGGTTAATTGTCCTCACTGTCAGAAAATTTCTCCTTAGTTCCAGGATGCTTCTCTCCTTGATTAGTTTCCATCCGTTGCTTCTTGACCTGCCTTCAGAAGGTGCTTTGGAGAATAGCTTGACTCCCTCTTCTTTGGGGCAGACCCTGAGATACTGGAACACTGCTATCATGTTCCCCCCTCATCCTTCTTTTCATTAAACCAGACATACCCAATTCCTGCAACCGTTCTTCATGTGTTTTAGCCCCCAGCCTCTGCATCCTCTCTGTTCTGAACCAGCCCTCTTCTCGCAACCCCTATTCAAAAAGAAGAGTCTGGAAAGCGTCCAAGGCTAAAAGGCTTCTGCCAAGATTTAATTACGCAGTTAACAAAAAACACAAGAGCTTGTCTTCTCAAGCGGAAAAGTTGCTTTCAGCAACCAGCCCCTCCCCAAACACTCCTTTTATAGAGAGCTCAGGGCGTGGTCTCCCTGTGCCTCCTCCCGAGGAGTCCCATAGCCTTTCTTTGTTTGTCCCTGCTCGACTGCCTCCTGCGTCGGGTGTCCTTGAACAGGGCCAGCTGTGGGTCATCATCCTCCGCACTCTCGGGCTCACACAGCTGAGAAGAGGTCCCCGGCTGAGGACTCTGCAAAGCCTCCAAATCATCAGCAGCCGGTTCGTTTCCCTCCTCCCCCACATCTGAGTCCTCCGATACATCGGAGCCGGCTGTCGGACCCACAGGCTGGCCCTGAGTCACAACACTATCCCGCACCGCAGGGCCCTTCCCCCGGGTCTGCCGATCCGGATGCGGTCGGGATGGGAACTGTTCGTGAAACGCAGTCACCAACGCAGGGGCATGAACGGCGGTCGCGTCTTCCCATGTGAAGTCCTCCGGCCCGTACCCTTTCCACTCGATCAGGTACTGGAAGCGACCTTTCAGCCAGCGGGAATCCCTGATGCTGGCGACCTCGTACTCGGGGGTGCTGTCGCCATCACGAGGTCCTGATGGGGGAGGTTCCGCTTGGCGAAGTGGACAAGCCGGTTGTTCGGGGACCAACAAGGACCGATGGAAGACGGGGTGCACGCGCAGGGAACGTGGCAGAGTTAAACGATAGGCGACCGGATTGATGACGGCCTCGACTGGGAACGGTCCAAGGTAACGGTGGTCCAGCTTCCTCGCCGGCCGAGTGGATGGTAGGTTCCTGGTGGACAGCCAGACCCGATCCCCCACCGATAGTGGAGGCGTATCCCTTCTCGACCGATCGGCGAACCTCTTGTAGTCGGCCTTGGCCTTCTCCAGCTGCCGTCGCACCAACCGATGGATCGCCTGTAACTCCGCCATGAATTCGTTCGCTGCCGGCTCCGGTGAGTCCACGGGAGAAAGGGGGAAAAACCGGGGGTGATAACCCACATTGGCCAAGAACGGTGTCATCTGCGTGGAGGTGTGCTGCGAGTTGTTAAAGGCAAACTCGGCTATGGCCAAATAGTCCACCCAATTGTCCTGCTGCAGGTTAACGTAGCAGCGCAGATACTGCTCTAAGATGCCGATGACCTTCTCGGTACCCCCGTCGGTCTGAGGATGATGCGCGGACGAGAGGCAAACCTTAATGTCCAACGCCCGCATCAACTCCTGCCAGAAGCGGGCTGTAAACTGGGCCCCCCTATCGGAGACGACTCTATCGGGAAGGCCGTGCAGCCGGAACACCTGTTGGATGAACATGCGACTAGTGGCGCGAGCTGACGGTAAGCCGCGACAGGGGATGAAGTGCGCCATCTTGGTCAACATGTCCACCACCACAAACACTGTCGTGAAGCCGGAGGATGGGGGTAGATCCGTCAGAAAGTCCATGGACACAGCCCCCCAGGGTCTCTTGGGCGTTGGCAAAGGCTGCAGTAAACCAGGCGGGGCCCCTGTCGCTGACTTGGCCTGCCTGCATGGGACGCAGGAGGTGACATAAGACTGGACATCGTGTCGGACTCGGGGCCACCAGAATGTACGGGAGACCAGGTTCAGAGTCTTGAACAGGCCAAAATGCCCCGCAGCCGGGTTATCATGACATTGGCTGAGGACGAGTCCCCTGAGTGGCCCTCCTGGAACATAGAGCCGGTCACGATAATACAGGAGTCCATCCGTGACCGACCAAGGCGAATCTGGCCCCACCTCTTCCTTCCGCTGAGCCACCCACGCCTCCTGCTGCTGCGCCTCCCGGATCCGAGCCCGTATGTCCACCGGCTCCCGCACCGCAGCAAAAGACTCGACGGGGATCACGGTCCTGGGCGGAAGCTTGTCTTCCACTCGGGTGTACTCGGGCTTCCTGGACAGAGCATCCGCTCTCTGGTTGTGCCCGCTTGGTATGTACCGCACCCGGAAGTCAAACCTCGCAAAGAAGAGGGACCACCGGATCTGGCGTTGGTTCAAATTCCGAGCGGTCTGCAGGCTTTCCAGATTCTTGTGGTCCGTCCGGACCTCGATTTGATGCCGCGCCCCCTCCAGATGATGCCTCCAAGCCTCGAACGCCGCCTTGATGGCCAGCAGCTCCTTCTCCCAGATGGTATAGTTGCGCTCCGAGGGATTCAATTTCCGTGAGTGATACGCGCAAGGGAAAAGGGTACCGTTGGGCGTCGCTGCCTGGAGTAACACGGCCCCAATGGCAATGTCGGAGGCGTCCGCCTCCACGATAAACGGCCGTTGCGGGTCAGGATGCTTCAAGATGGGCTCCTTCATGAAGGCGTCCTTCAAAGCTTGGAACGCCTGTTGTTCGGGGGCGTTCCACTGGAACCGAGTCTTCTTCTGCAGGAGCCGGGTGAGGGGGGCTGTCAAGGCAGCAAAGCCAGGGATGAATGTCCGATAGTAGTTGGCAAATCCAAGAAGTCGCTGAATATCCTTCACGCGACGCGGGGGTTGCCAACTCTGCAACGACTCAACTTTACTCGGTTCCATGGCGATGCCCTCAGGAGAAATGCGGTGACCCAAGAAATCAATGGTCACCTGGTAGAACTGGCACTTCTCCAACTTGGCAAACAGCCGATGTTTCCGGAGGCGCTGCAGGACCTGACGGAGATGCTGATGATGCGCTTCACGCGACGGGGAGTAAATCAGGATGTCATCCAGGTAAATCACAACAAACTGGTCCAACAGATCCCGAAAGATGTCATTCATAAAATGCTGAAACACAGCGGGGGCGTTGGTCAGGCCAAACGGCATCACCGTGTACTCGAAATGTCCATAGCGAGTACCAAACGCCGTCTTCCACTCATCACCCGGCCGAACCCTGACGAGGTTGTAAGCTCCACGCAGGTCCAGTTTCGTGAAGATCTTAGCCTCCCGGAGTCGGTCCAAGAGCTCGGGGATGAGGGGCAGCGGGTAGCGGTTACGCACCGTGATAGCGTTGAGTTTCCGGTAGTCACAGCAAAGCCGTAACTCGCCCGACTTCTTTTTGACGAAGAGCACGGGCGCAGACACTGGCGAGGACGAGGGCCGGATGAAACCACGAGCCAAGTTCTTTGTCAGGAAGTCCCGCAATGCAGCCAACTCGGGCTCCGACATGGAGTACAAACGCCCCACTGGGAGAGGCGCATCAGGGACTAGGTCAATGGAGCAGTCGTAGGGCCTGTGCGGGGGTAATTGGTCCGCCTCTGACTCGCTGAACACGTCAGCAAAGTCGGACAGTTCGGGAGGCAAGGAAACCCCTGGGGAACCCTCCACCTGGCCGGCACAGATATGGCGGGTGTGGTCCACGCACTGCAAACTTGGGAAGGTGACCAAGTTCTGAGACCAATAGATCTGTGGATCATGCGCCCGGAGCCACGCCAGTCCCAAGACCACGGGGAAGTGCAGATCCGAAGTGACGTAGAAATGAATGGCCTCCACATGGGTACTGATGGCCATACACACGGGTTGCGTGGCGGCCGTGATAGGCCCGGACAGGAGCACTCGACCATCGATGGTCTCCACAAGCATGGGCGGATCCACTGGACACTGGGGAACAGCCCATTTGGCCACAAAGGCCGAATCCATAAAGTTAATGGTAGCCCCAGAGTCAATTAAGGCATGGACCGGAATCCCCTCTGGCTTGCCAGGAAGGATCAGTCGTGCCTCCAAAATCAAATGCCGTGGAGGTTCACAGGCACCGTCGGAACGGCGTCGCTCGGCGTGATCGTTGTGGGTCGCCCGATCTTTCACACCGTCTAGATCGGGCTCGGGCCGTTTCCCGATAGCAAAGCAGGGGACTTTCTCGGGGCAGGCTTGGTCACTGACGCCCGCTGACGCTTCTTCGGGCAAGAAGCAGCCAAATGTCCAGGGTCCCCACAGTAAAAACACAACCCCTCCGATCGTCGTCTGTCCATTTCCGTCACCGATAGACGGGACCTGGCGGCACCCAGCTCCATTGGCTCCTCCCTCTGGACTGGGGGCTCACGCACAACAGGGGCGGCAGGGGTCTGTGGGGTGGCACGGCGACTCTTACGCTGCTGCAGCCGGGCATCGATCCGCAGACAAAGATGGATCAGCCCATTCAGATCTGAGGGAATGTCCACGCGGGCCAGCTCATCCAACATCTCCTCTGACAAGCCATCCTGAAAGGCATCCACGAGCGCAGCCTCATTCCAGGCGGAATCCTGGCTAAGCAGCCGGAAATCGCTGATATAGGCCTGTAGAGGGCGCTGACCCTGCCTCAAAGCTTTCAGGCGTCGGGTGGCAGTCTGCGCCTTAATCGGGTCCTCGTACATGAGGCGCATATGGTCACAAAACCCCCCAAAGTTATCCAACAAAGGGCTAGGCTGTGCCAACAGAGGCGTGCCCCAACGAGCTGCATCTCCCGATAGAAGGCTCAACACGAATCCCACCTTATCTCGGTCAGTGGGGAAATCAGCTGCTCTCACGCTGATATAAAGCTGGCATTGTCCCAGGAAGGCAGGAAACAGTTCTGGTTTACCAGCAAATTTATCCGGCATAGCTATCTGACATTTCCTCCTGGGTGGGGGGGCAGCATGTACCTGAGCCTGCAGTTGTGCCACCTGAGTGGCCAGCAAGGTGAGTTGCTGGTTGAGCTGGGCATTCTCGGCAAGAAGCTGCTCCATCGTAGTAATAAGGGGTGGGTGGCTGAAAGCAAACTGTTCTGAACCAGCCCTCTTCTCGCAACCCCTATTCAAAAAGAAGAGTCTGGAAAGCGTCCAAGGCTAAAAGGCTTCTGCCAAGATTTAATTACGCAGTTAACAAAAAACACAAGAGCTTGTCTTCTCAAGCGGAAAAGTTGCTTTCAGCAACCAGCCCCTCCCCAAACACTCCTTTTATAGAGAGCTCAGGGCGTGGTCTCCCTGTGCCTCCTCCCGAGGAGTCCCATAGCCTTTCTTTGTTTGTCCCTGCTCGACTGCCTCCTGCGTCGGGCGTCCTTGAACAGGGCCAGCTGTGGGTCATCATCCTCCGCACTCTCGGGCTCACACAGCTGAGAAGAGGTCCCCGGCTGAGGACTCTGCAAAGCCTCCAAATCATCATCAGCCGGTTCGTTTCCCTCCTCCCCCACATCTGAGTCCTCCGATACATCGGAGCCGGCTGTCGGACCCACAGGCTGGCCCTGAGTCACAACACTCTCTCTTGCTCTTCTCTGCATTCTTTCCAGAGTCTCCTTGACATTTTTATTAGTTTATCAAAATATAAAATACAAAGAGAAGTTCAAAAAAGTAATAGAAAATTAGGAGGAGGGGGAAGGAAAAAAAACATGGTGTAAAGAGGGACAAGGAAAGAAAAAGACACCCACTTCAACTCTCTCTAGCACAGTAGAAGGTAACATTATCACCTCAATTAATTTTAATTTTACACAACAGTGCATACTAGCCATTTCTATAGCAACAAACTCTTCCCAGTAAACATCATTTTTAGATCGTGGCGACCAAAACTGGATGCGGGATTCCCAGTGTGGTCTCACCGAGGCGTTGTAAAGTGGTATTATTAACATTTTATAACGTCCCGGCTGGGGAATTCCGGGATTTGAAGTCCACCCATCTTCAAGTTGCTGCGGTGGACAAATCCTTTTTTTTTAAATTTTAATTCCATTTATATCCCGCCCTTCTCCAAAGACTCAGGGCGGCTTACAAGCTTAGCAGTAGCCTTCATTCTATGTATATGCCTGCTTATTAGGGCTTTCACACACACACCCCAAGCGGCATTATTACAAAGTCAGCTTAATTGCCCCCCAACAATCTGGGTCCTCATTTTACCTACCTGGGAAGGATGGAAGGCTGAGTCAACCTTGAGCCTGGCGGGACTCGAACCTGCACTAATTGCAGGCAGCTGGTGTTACTTAAGGCGGCATTAGCCCACTGCTCCACCAAGGCTCTTTTCTTAGTGGTGTTGCGTGCTCTCGATCCACCGACTGCATAATGCGCAGACCGAACAAAGGCTCCCTTGAAGCAAAGTTGCAGGTTCCACAGACCCACAAAACTCTTCTGCGCTTCTCCAACAGAGCAACATATCGCCTGCCTGCCACCTGCTTCTCAACGCCGGCAAAACTGCCAGAGAGGGGATTAAACTCATTGCCTTCCGCCTTTTGCTTACTTCCCCTCATGCTTACCATTGGTGAGTTGGCCAAACTTTGTTTTCCAAGGATCTTAGGCTCTGGAGAATTAGTCATATTTTTTTTCCCTCCTCCAGCACTGGCGATCCAGAGGTCTAATAAGCAGTTAAGCAGCTGGTGAGTTATTGTTGAGAACGGATTAGCTAACCGGTCTTGCTTTCTGTAGCGCACCGATGTCCGTTCACGCCCCGTTTCACACTAGACGCTCCACCCAGGTGAAAACAGCGTAACCGAGCACCTGTAGGCGGACGTTTTGCCTTCAGGACACCTGCAGAGGTGGCGCTGCCCCCTGAAGTAGGAGGAGATTTTCCTGGCCTGCGTTTTCCAAATTCCTGCCTCTGGGCAGACACGTCAAAGATGACTAAATAGCCAGCCATCCCAATCATATCTTCCTCATCTCTTTCTCCTGCCTTCGGCAAACAGTCTCGGCAAACAGGCATCGCCTTCAGCTCTTGTCAGTTCTCCGCTGATTCTGAATTCTTCTGTCTGGCTGACGATAGCCAATCTTATCGATAGCCAATCTTATCGCCTGAATTTGAACAGCTCAGTCCTGAATCCCTAGTTTTGTAAGAGCGACCTATTCTTCCCAAGCACCCGAGGGCAGGACAAGAAGCAACGGGTGGAAACGTATGAAGGAGAGAAGCAACCCGGGACTAAGGAGAGATTTCCTGAGAGTCAGGACAAACTTACTGAGGAGAGATTAAACCAAGATTCGGGACAAATTTCCTGATAGCGAGAACAATTGGTCAGTGGAATGGCTTGCGGGTGCTTCATCACTAGAGGTTTTTGACAACCCATTTTTTTCTGTAATTGTATAGTCAAGGCTATGGTCTTCCCAGTTGCAATGTATGGCAGTGAAAGCTGGACCATAAGAAAGGCTGAGCGCCAAAGAATTGAGGCCTTTGAACTGTGGTGCTGGAGAAGACTCCTGCGAGTCCCTTGGACTGCAAGGCGATCAAACCGGTCAGTCCTAGAGGAGATCAACCCTGACTGCTCTTTAGAAGGCCAGATCCTGAAGCTAAAACTCAAGTACTTTGGCCACCTAATGAGAAGGAAGGACTCACTGGAGAAGAGCCTCATGCTGGGAAAGATGGAGGGCAAGAGAAGAAGGGGACGACAGAGAATGAGGTGGCTGGATGGAGTCCCTGAAGCAGTAGGCGTGAGCTTAAATGGACTCCAGAAGATGGTAGAGGACAGGAAGGCCTGGAGGAATGTTGTCCATAGGGTCGCGATGGGTCGGACACGACTTCGCAGCTAACAACAACAATAGGACCGTGCTGGCGAACCTATGGCACGGGTGCCAAAGGTGGCACGCAGAGCCCTCTCTGTGCCATCGCCCCAGTCCTAGGCCTTCAGCTGGGTTTTATAAAACCTTTTCACTTTAGGCCTCTGCCGCCGTGTGCAAGAAAAAACAACAACGTTCAATCAATCCATTTCAACTCGCGGGGGAAAAAAAAAAAGGATCTCGCGAAGTTGGAATGGATTGATTGAACTTTTTAGTCCCACCCAGTCTGCCGTAACCACCGCAGCCACACCCACCCAAAGGGCCACGCCCACCCAGCACCTGATGATGCATGAGTGGGTTTTGGGTTGCAGTTTGGGTACTCGTTCTCTCAAAGGTTCAGGTGCAGGGTTACCTGCCTGAGCAGGGGGTTGGACTAGATGACCTCCAAGGTCCCTTCCAGCTCCGTTATTCTATTAAGAGGAGGATCAAGCTATTCTCCAAAGCGCCAGAAGGCAGGACAGGAAGCAACGGATGAAAACTAATCAAGGAGAGATGCAACCTGGAACTAAGGAGAAACTTCCTGACAATCAGGACAAACTTACTGAGGAGGGAATCAAACCAAGATGAAGGAGAAACTTCCTGATAGTGAGAACAATTAATCGGTGGAACGGCTTCCTCCATCACTGGAGGTTTTTAAAGAAGAGATTGGACAGCCACTTGTCTGAAATGTTTAGGGTCTCCTGCTTGAGCAGGGGGTTGGACTAGATGACCTCCAAGGTCCCTTCCAACTCTGTTCTTCTGTTATTTGCCTTTCTGCTAAAGGAGAAGGCTGTGAAAACCCCAAGGAATACCATCTCACCCCACAGGGCAGGTTTGGGGTGTAAGTCCCAGTACTTTAGGCTAGGTGCAAAAAAAAAAAAGAATTCAAAAAGAAATAATAGCAATACGTTTCTGAGGAGTCACCAGGAAGCGAAGTCGGATTTTAAGGAGATTTTTCTCTACAAGAAAAAATTAATAATCCTGTAGATATTTTGCAAGCGGGCAAAACACTGAATCAGGGGAAGGGGAATGAAGCAATAACCTGGAATGAAGTTTACTTATCTTGTTTTATTCACAATAAGTGCCTCCGTTCAGTTACATACAAAAAAAAAGCATAAATATCATTCTGGAAACGATTTTCAAACAGTGGTTAATTCCAGCCACACCCTGATAGGGTGCCTGGGCTGATTCAAAAGGTACACAAACCCAGAATATTTCGTCTATGAATAATAACTTAATCTTCTTTTTGCTCGAAGTAAGTTCATAACCATAAATATATATATTTGCTATTTCAAGAGACGGTTTGCTGCCGTGAAAGTTCTCTCCTTCGCTTTGAGCAAGTTCAGAAACCTCAAAACTCTTTCTAGAAACGGCAGCACGTTGGTGGCTGCATAGAAACGCTCTTTGGAGCAGCGTTTGAAAAGGCTCCCAGCCCGTCTGTGGTGTTCAGGCAGCACTCGTGGAGCAAACCTATGAAATAAATCAGAAAAGTTCGTCAGCGATCTCTCCCAGCCAGCATAAAGTCCTAGCAGCAGAAGCTGTTCAAGGTTACCCGAGCATCTTTATAAATAGCAAATCAGGGCATAATGCTAGATGTTTTTTTTCCTACCACGTTCACTCCTGACCAGTTTTCCCCTACATATATTTGAAATGAGGGTGCTGATAATTAGGGATTAAATCATTGCTACGATTATACATTTTTTTATCGTGCTACCATGAATCACGTTTGGGTTTGATTTCTTGCACGGTGTGTGTGTGTGTGTGTGTGTGTGTGTGTGTGTGTGTTTCATACATCACTGGGAGCCTTCTGTAGGCAACATGGTTGGATTATATGATCTTTATGCTAATAGAGAAACGGAGAGAGGGAGAAAGGAAAATAGGAAGGGAGGGAGGGAGAAAGGAAGGAAGGAAAGAAAGAAAGAAAGAGAGAGAGTGAGAGAAAGAAAGAAAGAAAGAGAGAGAGAAAGGAAGGCAGGAAGGAAGGAAGGAAGGAAAGAAAGAAAGAAAGAAAGAAAGAAAGAAAGAAAGAAAGAAAGAAAGAAAGAAAGAAAGAAAGAAAGAGAAAGAAAGAAAGAAAAAGAAAGAGAAATAAAATAAAATAAAATGGTGAGGGAGGGAGGAAAGTAGGGAAGAAAGGAAAATGGGGAGGGAGAGAGGGAGAGAGGAAAGAAGGAAGGAAGGAAGGAAAGAGATGAAAAGATGGAGGGAAGGAAGGAGATGGGAAAAAGGATGTAAGGAAGTAAAGAAAAAATGGGGAAGGAAGGAAGGAAGGAAGGAAGGAAGGAAGGAAGGAAGGAAGGAAGGAAGGAAGGAAGGAAGGAAGGAAGGAAGGCAGGCGATGGACAGTCTGTAGCTTTTGGTCCCCAGAGCCCCTTCTGATATGATAGACTTTTCCTAGGCTTGACAGATCTAAACATTTGAAATTATTTCCATTCACAGGTAGTCCTCGACTGAACGACCACAAGCGAGTCCAAAATTTCTGTTGATAATTGAGAGGGTCGTTAAGTGAGTTTCTCCCACCTTACCACCTTTTGGGCCACCGCTGACTTTGCCTGTTGCAAAAAAGGGGGTCGTGTGACCCTGGGACCTCGCAAACGTCCTAACTACATGCCAGTCGCCAAGCCTCTGAATTCTGATCACGTGACACACACACCCACACACCCCGGAATGCTGCAATGGATCACTTGCAGTGTGAAAAGCAGTCATAAAGTCCCTTTTTCTTCAGTGCCGTTGTAACATCGGTCACTGAATGAACCGCCATAAGTCGAGGACTGCCTCTATTAAGGAATAAAGAAGCGCTTTAAGCCCTAGAACAGGGGTAGGCAACCTTGGCTCTTTTATGACTCATGGACTTCAACTCCCAGAATTCCCGAGCCAGCATGCGAGTGATGGGATGCTGAGCGTTCTTCAGCATGAAAAAACAAAACTGAAGGTCCACCTCAAGAAAGAAACCCTTCCATATATATATATATATATATATATATATATATATATATATATATATATATATATATATATATATATATATATATATATATATATATATATATATATATATATATATATGGAAACATCTTACCTCCGACGGCTTCCTAGCCTGTGTATCTCCACACCTTAGCTCCGGTTGATCCGTTCCATAATTTCGTTGTACTTGGCCGTGACGGCAAGCGCTCTCTGGGTCAAATGATGGAGGACACGATACAGACTTGACAAGTGGTAATAAAAGATGTCTTCCAGGCTGTCCTCCTCCATGTTCTCCTGCTTCCCTTGAAGAACCTCAGGTAGCTGCTTCTCTGTTCTCAGGGGTAAGAGCCCGCCTTCCACCATCCCCTTGCCGGATTTCAGCAGCGTGAAATGTTCAAACAAATCTTTGCCGGCTGAGTCGGCCCCGAAAGCCTCTTCCAGATCTTCCAAGGAGACCCCACGAAGGAGGCTGGGGAACATGATGGTCTGCTCCATCTTCTGGATGGCCGACACGTACTTCTCCATGGCTGCAGAAGAGAAAAGTTCTGGGAGTTGGAAGTCGGCTGGCATCGTCAAGTCTTCACCGAGCTGGGAGACGGGCAAGGAGCAAAAAGGGTAGGCCAGGCTTCCAGGCGGTTGAGGACCATTTATGGAGCAAAGCTGGGCTGGAAATCAGCCCCCGTCGGCGTGATCGGGATGAGTTCCATCCAAGGACACACCTCGTTTTCCAGCCAATCAGACCGTTCTCCACCTGGACCTTTTTCTGCAGTTGGCAGTGACAGGTTGCAAGGCTTCCAAACTGGGCCTCTTCCAAAGGTTTGACCCCAGAGGGCGTGTGGGGCCGTGCCAAAGGATGACAGCTGAGTCATGCTGGACAAGCTCAGCTGGGCAGATTGGAAAATGCCCAGTAGAAAGTTTTCTGCCAAAGCTTGAGAAACAGTGAAGGATTGCAACAGGAGCCTTACATACATGGACACTGCAAAAGACACAGAAATCATGCATGGTACAGGTGCTCACATGAACTCTCGTGGATGTAATAATAAGTGATCAATCAATCAATCAATCAATCAATCAATCAATCAATCAGAATAGAGCTGGAAGGGACCTTGGAGATCTTCTAGTCCAACCCGCTGCTCAAGCAGGAGAATCTACACCATTTCAGACAAATGGTTGTCCAATCTCTTCTTAAAAGCCTCCAGTGATGGAGCACCCACAACTTCTGGAGGCAGGTTGTTCCACTGGTTAATTGTCCTCACTAGGCGATCAAACCGGTCAGTCCTAGAGGAGATCAACCCTGACTGCTCTTTAGAAGGCCAGATCCTGAAGTTGAAACTGAAATCCTTTGGCCACCTAATGAGAAGGAAGGACTCACTGAAGAAGAGCCTCATGCTGGGAAAGGTTGAGGGCAAGAGAAGAAGGGAACGACAGAGAATGAGGTGGCTGGATGGAGTCACTGAAGCAGTAGGCCTGAGCTTAAATGGACTCCAGAAGATGGTAGAGAACAGGAAGGCCTGGAGGAACGTTGTCCATGAGGTCGCAATGGGTCGGACACGACTTCGCAGCTAACAACAACAACATTAGGAAGTTTCTCCTTCATTCCACTACTCTCCTCGATTAGTTTCCATCCCTTGTTTCTTCTCCAGCCTTCAGGTGCTTGGGGGAATAAACTGACCCCTTCCAAAGCTGCTGTCATGGTTCCGATAGATGAAACCAGTCAAAAGAACTTCAAGGCAAGATATTCTTCTTTAAAGAACATTTTATTAGGAAACAGAAATATCGGCACCTAGATAGTGGAACCCAAAATTGAAATTCCCTCCTCCCAAATACGAAGTAAGTTTAAAGGTAAAGGTAAAGGTTCCCCCACACACGTGTGCTAGTCGTTTCCGACTCTAGGGGCCGGTGCTCATCTCCGTTTCAAAGCCGAAGAGCCAGCGCTTATCCGAGGACGTCTCCGTGGTCATGTGGCCGGCATGACTAGACACCAAAGGCGCACGGAACGCTGTTACCTTCCCACCGGAGTGGTCCCTATTTTTCTACTTGCATTTTTACGTGCTTTCGAACTGCTAGGTTGGCAGAAGCTGGGATGAGTAACAGGCGCTCACTCTGCTACGCGGCACTCGGGATTCGATCCGCCAAACTGCCGACCTTCTGATCGACAAGCTCAGCGTCCTAACCCACTGAGCCACCACGTCCCTAAATACGAAGTAACAAGGTACAATTCCTCACCCCACAAAAGCTGTCAGAAATCGCATTTCCGCCCCCCCCCCCAAATTAGCTTAAAACAGGGGCTTTTCTCTCCGGCTCTTCAGCCTGCCAAAACCTGATCAACCATGTCCTTGAGTTCCCACACGACTGCATTTTTTATGGCTAGCTAAATCCTCAAGCATTTACTGCATTCTCCATTCCCCCCCCCCCCACTCCTCCTACATCTAAACTCTAAGGCACTTTAGAAGCAAAAGTAAAATGGCTGCTGAATCTCCAGAGCGTGGACATCCATTGTCCCGGCGTTGACAGGTGCTTTTTTGTCTTCAGGAGGCTTACGGGACTTTCTTGGTTTTTCTTGATTTTATTTTTCTTTATTTTATTTTAATTCCATTTATATCCCGCCCTTCTCCGAAGACTCAGAGCGGCTTACAAGCTTAGCAGTAGGCGTTTGAAGGCGTTTCGCTCGTCATCCAGGAAGCTTCTTCAGCTCTGACTGGGATGGTGGGGAATGGAAGGATTTAAATGACCGGCTGTCTGCAAGGAGTATAAATCCTTCCATTCCCCACCATCCGGTCAGAAGCTGAAGAAGCTTCTGGGATGAGAAGCGAAACGTCTTCAAAGGGAAAACAAGAAAGTCCAGTGGCCTCCTTGAAAAAAGCACATTTGGGACAACCAGGAGCTGGAGGACTGAGAAGCTCCATAGACAATTGGCCTTACACAATTTTGTGCCTCCCCCTCGTCACCCTCCTCTACATGCGTTCCTCCCTCGGTCCTAACAAAGCTGTTTTAGACTCTGGACTGAATCCCCTGATGCAATTCCATTGCTTCAGATCGGTTCCACCTTTGCTGCATCAGTCAGATTCTCGTCATCCGGCTAAATCAGGCCCTGGATTTCTGCCCTCAGACCTTGCCCAGATGGGACTGTCCCAGCTTGGTAGGAGCACCAACACCACAAGAAGGTAAACTTGCCACGAATGAGCCCACATCCTGGCGGCGTGGCTGTTGCGACACAGGTTGGTGTCTCTTTCGGGAACAGGTTGAGCTACCAAATCTCTTGAGGGACCTCAATTCTAGTTAAAACGGGCTGCGTGGAAAAGATATGGGGGCAGGCTTAAATGAGCAAGCCTCCAGATTACAGGCAGTCCTCGACTTACGACAATTCATTTAGTGACCGTTCAAAGTTACAACGGCGCTGTAAAAAGTGACTTACGACCGTTCTTCACACATTGCGACTGTTGCAAGACTCCCCGTGGTCACGTGATCGAAATTCAGACGCTTGGCAACTGACTCCTATTTCTGACGGGTGCAGTGTGTCCCAGGGTCACGAGATTGCCTTTTGGCAATCTTCTGACAAGTAGCCTTGGTGGAGCAGTGGGCTAATGCCTCCTTAAGTAACACCAGCTGCCTGCAATTAGTGCAGGTTCGAGTCCCACCAGGCTCAAGGTTGACTCAGCCTTCCATCCTTCCCAGGTAGGTAAAATGAGGACCCAGATTGTTGGGGGCAATTAAGCTGACTTTGTAATAATGCCGCTGTGGTGTGTGTGAAAGCCCTAACTAGCAGGCATATACATAGAATGAAGGCTATTGCTAAGCTTGTAAGCCGCCCTGAGTCTTCGGAGCAGGGCGGGATATAAATGGAATAAAATAAAAATAAAAATAAAAATAAAGACGGGGAAGACAAATTCATTTAACAACCGTGTTACTCATTTAACAACTGCAGGGATCCACTGAAACAACCCGGGGCGAGAAAGGTTCGCAAAATGGAGCAAAACTCACTTAACAAATGTCTCACTTAGCAACAGAAATTTCGGGCTCCGTTGTGGGCATAAGTCGAGGACTACCTGTACAGGGGATCTTTTTTAGAAAGGGAAAGAAGCTTGTCAATTTCTCTTGCTTTTGAAAAAGAATTGGCCGCCCTAAATAAAATAACAAATAAAAAGAATGTGCCCCAACTGAAAACTTTATACTGTACTAACCCAGGGGTACACAACCTTGGCTCTTTTATGATTTGTGGACTTCAACTCCCAGAATTCCTGAGCCGGCATCGGGGAACTTTGGCCCCTTCATGACTTGTGGACTTCAACTCCCAGAATTCCTCAGCCAGCATGGAGGAACTATGGCCCCTTCATGACTTGTGGACTTCAACTCAGAGAATTCCTGAGGTGGCATGGCGGACTCAGGAATTCTGGGAGTTGAAGTCCACGAGTCACAAAAGAGCCAAGGTGGCCTACCCCTGTTTTAACCTAAACATGCCTCAAACAGAAGGTGAGAGTGATATAAAAACAAAATTGAAAGAAGAATGAAAACCAGGAGAAAATCAGCAGTTGCTGAAATACCCTGGTGAGCTAGCAGGAATTGATTTTCATCAACTTGTCTAAGCGAGAACATCCAAGTAGCCCCAAAGAACTTGCTTTTCCTATTGCACTGAAATTTAAGTCATCATCAAGGAGGTGCCTCGTACCTACAAAGTCTTTTCACCTTCTCTGCTTAAGACCAGGCAGAATTCAAACATTATTGATGATATGCAAATTGAAATGCTAATTGGGGTGGCGGGAGGTCTTCAAGAAAAGGTTGGACAGCCATTTGTCCTGGACGTAGTAAGGTCTCTTGCCCCGGGCAAGGGGGTTGGTCTAGAAGACCTCCAAGGTCCTTTCCAACCCTATCATTGTATGATTCCACCTTTCCAGGGGTGTCCGGAGAGGTGTGGTTGTCAACATGGCAGCCACAAGGTGCCTTTTTTCAGGAGGCAACTGTACTTTCTTGTTTTTCTCTGAAGACGTTTCGCTTCTCCTCCAAGAAGCTTCTTCAGCTCTGACTGGATGGTGGGGAATGGAAGGATTTATACTCCTCGCAGACCGCTGGTCATTTGCCTTCTTTGAGAGGGTCGTTGAGGCCAGTTGGACGTTTACCTACGTCCTCAGGGTCACTTGAGTGCTGCAAATGGGTGAGGAGCCTTCTTGGAATTGCTGGAAGAGTGTGTGTTATGGAGCTGCAGAATCATCCTGCAGGACTACACAACACAGTCTTCTGCTTGAGCGGGGGGGGGGGGGCTGGACTAGAAGACCTCCAAGGTCCCTTCCAGTTCCATTCTGTTCTGTTCCATTCATTCCTTATTCTATTCTATTCTATTCTATTCTATTCTATTCTATTCTATTCTATTCTATTCTATTCTATTCTATTCTATTACAAATACTTTTGTATTTCTTGTTTTAATTACCCTGTAAACCGCCCTGAGTCCTTTGGGAAAGGGCGGTATACAAATATAATTAAATAAATAACTATTCTATTCTATTCTATTCTATTCTATTCTATTCTATTCTATTCTATTCTATTCTATTCTATTCTATTCTATTCTATTCTATTCCATTCCATTCCATTCCATTCCATTCTATTCTATATCGTGGGCGCTCCAACACTGCAGGTTTTTAAGAAGAGGTGAGATGGTCTAGGAATTCTGGGAGTTGAAGTCCATGAGTCATAAAAGAGCCGAGCTTGCCTACCCCTGGTCTAGGGTCTCCTGCTTGAGCGGGGGCTGGACTAGAAGACCTCCAAGGTCCCTTGCAGCTCTCTTCTATTCAATGCAAGCTCCGTCCAGCTCTTTCCTCCCTCCCTGGCGGAGAGCGGCCACGCCCCCCGGCCAATCCGGACTCGGAGGTGGCGGGGAGGGGCCGGCCTTGCGCAGCCCCGCCCCTTTCTCCGGGGAGGGGGCGGAACCTTCCTGGGCGGGCCGCGCGGGCGGCGGGGAAGGCGTTGCGGGACGGACCCTCCGCCGCCCCAGCCGCCGCCATGCAGCTCCGCTTCTCGGTCCCCAACGAGGCGCTCTCGCTGCCGCCGCCGCCGCTGTTCAACTTCCCCTCCGTGTGGATGGCGGGCGTCTTCTGGATCAGCGCCTTGCTGCACAACGGCGTCAACCGCAGGCCCGCCCTGCGCTCCGGTCAGTCGCCGGGGCCTTCCGCGTGGCCCCCCGTCCCTCCGCCCTTGGGGGGGAGGGAGGGTCCCCGGACTGCCCATCGAGGACCCGGCCGGCCCTTCCGCGGACACGGTCCCCGTCCCTGCTCACCGGCACGCAGAGCTCGAGGAGGCGGGGAGCCGGAAGAGCCGCAGGCCCATAATCCACAGCCCAGGTGGAGCCCAGAGAAGCCCCACCCGGAGTCAGGTCGGGGGGATCCCGGTCTGACCTCCGGGTGGGACTCTGCTCCCGAGGGGGCCCTTCCTGGTGGGCCCAAATGGAGGATTTGATTTATCCTGCCTCCCTCTTTGGGGGTCAAGGGGCCATTAACGCCTTCATACCTCCCCCACCACCACATACACAACAACCCTGCGAGGTGGGACAGTCTTGAGAGAGATGGGCTGGCCAAGGTCTCACCAAACGACCTCTATTAGTCTCTTAGTCCAAGCCCGAGAATAATCAGTTGCTGTTTTTACTATTATTAAATACAGTTTTAATACACAAACATAACTAAATCTTATTAAAATGCAAGGGAACTCGTGGAAAACTGACCTTCGGGTAACTCAGCCATCAGGTAGCGACAAACTATATTTACCCACCATTCAAAAGAGACAATAATAAAAAAAATTAGAAATTAAAAGACTGGAAGAATTCTGGGAGCTGAAGTCCACAAGTCATGAAGTGGTCACGTTTGGGGACCCCTGATATATAAGGCAGCCACTCATAAAATCATACGATCCGTTGGGTAATGAATATCTGCAAAGAAACATCCAAGCTCAGAGAGAACCGAAGGCTTCACCGTTGTTCTCTTTTTAAAATGATGATTGCTTGTAAAGAGTGTCTGGCGTGGGAACTGAATACCAGCAGCCTTAATGTGGGAAAATGTGTGTGGAAGTGATGGTCTGCTAGGACAGAGCTGGAAAAAGGGATAAGAGGGATAGAATCAAGACCACGTGAAATGCTAATACCACTTTATAAGGCCTTGTTAAGGCCACACTCGGAATACAGCATCCATTTTGATCGTCACGATGTAAAAAAGATGTTGAGACTCTAGAAAGAGTACAGAGAAGAGCAACAAAGATGATCAGAGGACTGGAGGCTAAAACATATAAGGAACTGCTGCTGGAATCCGGTATGTCTCGTTTAATGAAGAGAAGGACGAGGGGGGACAGGATAGCAATCTTCCAATATCCACAAAGAAGAAGGAGTCAAACCTATTCTCCAAAGCACCTGAGGACAAGACAAGAATGGATGGAAACTAATCAAAGAGAGAAGCAAGAAGAAATTTCCTGGCAGTTAGAACAATTGATCAGTGTCTGAAATGGTATAGTAGGATATAGATGCCTCCAGAAGTTCATCACTGGAAAATTTTAAGAAGAGATTGGACAACCATTTTTCTGAAATGATAGGGTTTCCTGCCTAAGCAGGGAGTTGGACTAGAAGACCTCCAAGGTCCCTTCCAACTCTATCATTATTGTTACTGTTAATCCAATATGCAATGAGGAAGAGGAGAAGGGAAAGAAGGAGGAAAGTGAGGAGCTCAGCAGATATACCGGTAGTTACTTCAGTCCAGACCGAGTTCAGCTTGTCTTCATGTCTTTGTAGGCATCATCCTAGTGACGGCCACCTGCTCTATACCAGAGGTCCCCAACCTTTGGGGCACCAGGGACCGGTTCCGTGGAGAGAGGTTTTTCCGCGGACCGGCAAGTGTGTGATTTTGCGTGCTGCCTGCATCCCACGGATGGGCCTTTGCTTTTTTGTGGGACCGGTTGCTGGCATGCTGCGGCCTGGTACCAATCCACGGACCGGAGGTTGGGGACCCCTGCTCTTTACCGTTTGAAGCGCCATTTGGGAATTTTGGGACAGCTTGTTGAACCTGTCCCTTTGCTCTCTTGATCTTTTCCAGGCGTCCATCGTCAAGTCCTGATGGCCACTCTGGGCTTTTGTTTCGGCTACTACATCAAGAGATACTCCAATTACTACTACGCTGAGAGGGACAGAGAGCTTTTCAGTTACATAAAGCATCATCCGGAGGACTTTGTGGAAAAAGGTACTTTGGTGTGAAACAATTTCCGGAAGAGCCGCTCAAAGGCTTAAAGGGAAATTAGAGGGGGGGGGGAAGCAGCTGTTTTCTAGGGCAGATGGTGGGACCCCCAGCTGTTCCTCCTGAGGTGCCCACAGCATGGATGAGGTAAAGGCCCCCAAATAATTCCTCAAGCGAGTTGTCACAAATGCCCTGTGTGACAGCTGCAGCCAGGTAGCCAGTGATGAGGCCGCTGGAAATTATAGTTCAGCAATAGCTGGATTGTTGTGAGTTGTCGAGTGTCAGGAGTATATGGAACTGGACAGTTTTTCGGGTATCAAAATCTGGGAATTTGGGGGGAGGGAAGTTTCCATTGTTTGAGTCTTGATTCTTGGCAACTGTTCACGCATATTTTCTTGGCAACATTTTTGGAAGTGGTTTGCCCTTCTTCCTAGAGCCAAGAGGGAGGGACTGGCCCAAGGTCACTGAATTGGCTTTCATGCCTGAGGCAGGACTAGAACTCGCCACCTCCTGGGTTCTAGTCTGCTGCCTGAACCGTTGATTCAGCAGACCAGACCCCTTGATGGGCAATTCTGATCACCCCCTCTGAACAGGGGACAAATCTACAGGACTAATCGGGCTTTTCCAGAATGAATCAACATTTTCCTTAGAAGTGACTTTAGAGCTTCTTAACAGAAACTCTTGCTTGCTTAAATTCTCTTTTGGGAAGGGTAAACAAGATTGATGCCTGAGGTTTAAGGTAAACATACCCAGAAAATATACAGGCAGTGCTTTTCCGTTGGTTTAAGAATAAGCTTCATCAGCAGGGATCGTTTCCTGTTTTGCTAGAGCCTAGGAAAATTGGAGACATTCTGGAAGACTTTGTCCCAACTCGCTGAAGGCTGCCAGCAGATCCCGCCGTCTTCCGGGTGGTTTGTCTCCTCCCTCCTCTTGCGTGTGGATGCCCTCCGGGTCAAATCGCCTGTTGATAAACATGGATTGTATCCTTTCTAATAAAAGCTAAATGAAGGTCCAGCCTGCCTTTTGTGTTCGTGATGTACGCCTCAAAATGGGGGAGAAGACGCCTGGGAGATTTAGTATAAATTTACCCCTGCAGAAAGTTTGAACCCGTGGTCACCGATAACGAGGAGAGACTAACCGCTGAATAACAGCTCCTGCGGCGCAAAGGACTGGGAGGAGTTTGTAGAACAAAGGGGTGCCATTTTGGTAGCCTGGCACCCCAAAACGGGTCCTGTAGTCTTTCCCCTGTTTAAGGATCCGCCGGTATCCGGTCTGCAAACGTAAGTTGTTTCAACCAACAGCGTGAAGCCTGAACCTCCCTCTCCGTGACTTTCAGGGTCCTCTTGTGTGAAGCCCAACACTGCAGGTTTCTAAGAAGACCCTGGACAGCCCTTTGTCTGAAACGGTATCTGGTTTCCTGCCTGAGCAGGGGTCGGACTAGATGACCTCCGAGGTCCCTGCCAACTCTGCCGTTCTGTTTCAAACCGGTTTCTCCCTCTCCTCTTCACGCCATCCTCCCTTTCCAGGAAGGTGTTCCGGTCAAGGGCTTGGAGTAGGAGAAGGGAGACCTGGGTTCAAATCCTCCCTCATTGAGTAACTTGGGCCTCCCTCCGCCTAGTTCAGCTCACAAGGTCGTGGTGTGGAAAACCTCCGGAATGGCTGAGCTCCTGAAAAAGGTCTGGTCGTTCGGTGGTTCTAATCTGCCGATGAAGCATCTTGCATCTTCCTCCAAGCCTTTCCTTCGATGTACCTACACGGTTTGTCTCCCAAGAGGGCCATAAAACAACTGCAATTTACCGTCATGTCATCGCGGTGTTTTTCTCCGTTTCCCCCTGAATGGTTTCCACCAACAGCTTGGGCCCGTGAACCTCCCTCTCCTCTGGGACTTGCAGAGGCCTCTCGGGCTGAAGCCGTGGCCTCTGGGCTGCCTATTGCAAGTCTCCCTGTCTACCCTCAACCCCTCAAGCGGTTGGAGGCGGTTACGGGGGTCCAAGGTTACTGGGGAGGGAGGTGGGCTACCCAGAAGCGCTGCCTTCTTTCTCCGTGCACCGTGAAGCTCCCAGTCCCGCCGATCTGGAGGCGAGGTCAGGGTTAGGAAATGGGGATGCTGGAAGCGACGGGCCGGTGACTTCTGACCGGCTTCTGCTTTACGGTCAAGGGTGGGACTGTCTTAAAAATGGGACATAGATTGGAACAGCTCCAGGACGGAGTGAGATCCTCTATTTTTAGAAACCGGGCTATAAGCCTTTGTCTGGAGAGAGAGAGAGATGCCAGCGGGGATCCTTTGGCTGTGTGAAGCCCTTCAACCACAACAGGGCAAAGTGCCCGGTCTAAAAGCAGAACGGTCTTTTTTTGTTGTTGTTTTTCTTTCAATCTTGGGAAATAATTATGGTTCGCGTCTGGCTCTGCGTCTCCAGAAGGGGTGAACTGGTAGAACAGCAACCGGGAGGCAGTTTAGGGTAGGGCTTTTCAACCTTTTCACCCATCGTACCACTTTTAGGATATGGCAACATCCCAGTGCCACCAGTCACCTAGCAAGATGTCAAAAACTTGATGACCAAACCAAAAAAAAAAGGGAAAAATGATGAAGTACAGATAGTCCTCGACTTACAACAGTTCGCTTAGTGACTGTTCGAAGTTACAATGGCACTGAAAAAAGTGCCCCTCAAGCCACAGCCGAGGAAGACACCTGCCTGCCCGCCCGGTGGAGCTCTTCCTCCTGTCCGAGGTTTTCATTGTTGTGAGCATTTCTGTTGAGGATTGGCAGCGGGGGTGGGGTGGGGGTGTTTGGTTTTTATTTCCCCCCCCCCTCTGCTGGGTGGTTTCAGCAGGTTTTGGTCACTTCACATGACTCTGGGACACTGTGACCGTCATAAATATGAATCAGTTGCCAAGCATCTGAATGTAAATCACAAGACCCTGGAGATGCTGCAACTTTCCAGCTGATCGGCGCTTCTTCTGGGCTCAGAAGCACCAGGATCAGTGTCGAACTCCGGCTGGATTCTGGCGCCGATCCTGGTGCTTCTGCTGAGCCCTGACAGCCCTGCAGCTCCAGCCGTCTCTCGCTCTGGCTTGTGCAGTGCTGCCACCAGTTCAGCTCATTCCCCTCCCCCACTACTTTTCTAGGATGGTCGCGTACCACCTGCCAGGTGCCAATGTACCACAGGTGGTACCCGTACCACTGGTTTAAAAGCCTTGGTTTAGGGCACCGGCAGTCCTCAAATTAACGACCGTGATTGAGCTCGAGATCTCCGTGGCTAAGCGAGACAGTTTTAAATGACGTTTTGGCCCGTTTTACGAACTTTTCTTGACGGGAGTTGTTAAGCGAAGCGCTGCACTCGTTCTGTTAGTAACGCGGTTGGGCGGTGAACCGGCTCTCTCCCTTGTCAGAAGGCCACTAAAGGGGATCACGTGACACCCACCCACCCCAAGAACACTGCGACCGTCATAAATATGAAGCAGCTGCCAAGTGTCTGAATTTTGATCTCGGGACTGTGGGGGAATGCTGCAACGGTCCTAAGTGTGAAAAATGATCCTAAAGTCACCTTTTTTCCAGTGCTGTTGTAACTTGGAACGGTCACTTAAGTCGACCGTTGTAAGTTGAGGACTGCCTGTTCTGGCCCGGTTTCACTTCTGGTTCCCCTTCAAGCACTCAGCATTTGCCTGGGGGACTGGCCATCAAGAGGCGCCAGGCTGCCCTCCACCCGGAATCTGATAAGAGTTGAGTTGGAGATAGTATTCGTAGAGGTCTTTGTGGCCGTCTGAATGACTCCCCAAACCATGTTCCAGATCTTCTAAGGAGAGCCCCCCCGAAGGAGGCTGGGGAACATCACGGTCTGCTCTGTCTCCTGGATGACGGACACGTACTTCTCCATAGCTGCAGAAGAAGCCAGGAGTCAGCTGGTACGTCATAGTCTGCGCCTAGTTCAGATTGTGGCTGTTGTGATTCAGGGTCAGCCTGTGGGTTCGGCAGTTGGGTCGGACGACTCAGAGGAGGAGGGGGGTGTTGAAGAGCTTGCTGATGAGAGCCCTCAGCCAGGCCCCTCCCACCTGGTCACGACGGAGACCCAGCTGTGAGCCTGACAGCGTGGATGAAGATGACCCACAGCTGGCCCTGTTCAAGGACGCCCGACGCAGGAGGCAGTCAATCAGGAGTAAACAGAGGAAGGCAATGGGGCACCTCGGAAGGAGGCAGAGAGAAGCCACGCCCTGAACTGTATAAAAGGGGAATGCGTGGGAGGGCTGGTTTGCTGAAGGCAACCGCTTGAAAAGCTCCTGTTTCTTGGTTCGTGTCTTGTTTGTTTTTGTATCAATAAATTTGGCAGGCTTAATTCCAGCCTCTTGCCTTCTTGTAAAAGGGGTTGTCCCTGCCTTTTCTGCAGGGCCGGTAGCAGGCTGGTACAGAACAGTGGCAAGGAGCAAGAGGGTGGGTTAAGCCTTCCCCATCGTTGAGGGCCATTTAATGAACAAGACCGGGCAGGAGATCAGCCCCTCTGGCGTGATCGGGAGGGGTCCCATCAAAGGACACCCCTTGGATCCCAGCAAATCAGGTTCTCTCCCGTCTCCCACAGGTCTTTTTCTGCCCCTGGCAAAGTGGCCTTATTTACACATTTCTAACGCTCTCCCTGTAAAATTGGACTTCAGTTCTGTAATTTGACCCAAGCTGACTCCAGAGTCATTTGGATCAATAACAGCCAATAATGGAGTCAGGTTGGGCAGCTCAGCTGATGCAGGTGGATCACTTCCAAATGACGTAGCTAAACTGTTCCTCGTCAAAAGAAAAAGCACTCACTGTCTCTCTCTCTCTTCCTTTTATTAACATGTATAAAACACAGGCAGATATATCTATATTATAAACAATATATTATTCCAAGAGCACAACAGACAGACAGACACAGACAGACAGAGATAAGATGGATGGATGGATAGATTGAGAGATATAGACAGACACAGATAGAGATAGATGAGAGATGATTGATTGTTGTTGTTAGTTGCGAAGTCGTGTCCGACCCATCGCGACCCCATGGACAGCGTTCCTCCAGGCCTTCCTGTCCTCTACCATCTTCTGGAGTCCTTTTAAGCTTACGCCTCCTGCTTCGGTGACCCCATCCAGCCACCTCATTCTCTGTCGTCCCCTTCTTCTCTTGCCCTCCACCTTTCCCAGCATTAGGCTCTTCAGATGATTGATAGATGAGATGATAGATGAGACAGAGATGATAGGCAGACAGATACGGTAGATAGATAGGTGTGAGAGAGAGATGATAGATGTGAAACAGATATAAACATACGAAGAACGGCTGCAGGACTTGGGTCTGGCTAGTCTGAAGAAAAGAAGAAATAGGGGAGACATGATAGCAATATGGTGGAGCAGTGGGCTAATGCCTCCTTAAGTAACACCAGCTGCCTGCAATTAGTGCAGGTTCGAGTCCCACCAGGCTCAAGGTTGACTCAGCCTTCCATCCTTCCGAGGTAGGTAAAATGAGAACCCAGATTGTTGGCAATTAAGCTGACTTTGTAATAATGCCGCTTGGGTGTGTGTGTGTGTGAAAGCCCTAATAAGCAGGCATATACATAGAATGAAGGCTACTGCTAAGCTTGTAAGCCGCCCTGAGTCTTCGGAGAAGGGCGGGATATAAATGGGATTAAAATAAAAAATAAATAAAAAATATTCCGGTATCTGAGGGGCTGCCCCAAAGAAGAGGGGGTCACGTTATTCTCCAAAGCACCAGAGGGAAGGACAAGAAACAATGGATGGAAACTGATCAAAGAGAGAAGCAACCTGGAATTGAGGAGAAACTTCCTGACAATGAGGGCAATGAACCAGTGGAACAGCTTGCCACCAAAAATTGTGGGTGCTCCATCACTGGAGATTTTTAAGAAGAGACTAGAGACAGTCACTTGTCTGAAATGGTATAGGTTCTCATGCTCAAGCAGGAGGCCGGACTAGATGACCTCTAAGGTCCCTTCCAACTCCATTCTAATTCTGTTCTAATTTGACATTAATATTGATTGCAATTAATATTGATAGAGACTTCAGGTGTTTTTTTTCCTTTCTACCACCGCAAGGTAACGGAACACGACGAATTTACTTCTATATAAACACCGTTGTATTGAAATAGCCTATATCGTTATCAAGATTTATAATGCCACAATTAAAAAGGGGGGAGGGACAATAAGGGAAAAGGTGGCATTTTGCAGGCCACCGAGTCAGGGTTAAACAAACAGCTGAGGGCAAGAAACAAAAATGGCGAAATCCCCAGAGTGTGAAATTTGTCTCCAAAAGGGGGAAAGCTGGCTGCCCTCGGTTTGTTTTGCTCACTCGCTGTGGCCGTGTCCATGTGCTAATTATTGCACAGCCATCTCACTGTACTAATATTGCACGACTGAAACGCTTTGGAAACCCTTATCAAAAGTCACGACGTTTTGGGCCGCCTGAGGCCAGAGTGGTTGAATATTTTCCAGAGTGGACCTTCCATTCTTCCAATGTTTTCCTGAGATCTCTTTTGCCTGCCTTTTTGCTCCCCTAATTCAGGGGTCCCCAACCCCCTGGTCCGTGGACTGGTACCAGGCTACGGCATGCCAGCAACCGGTCCGCACAAACAAGCAAAGTCCCATCCACGAGATGCAGGCAGCACACGAAACCACACATCCCCTCCGGTCCGTGGAAAAACCTCTCTCCACGGAAACGGTGGTCCCTGGTGCCCCAAAGGTTGGGGCCCTCTGTTCTACGTGGCCAGGACATCTTTGCATGGAGAAAGGAAAAGGGAGAGAGCTTGATCGTGTCAATAAGAAACGGGCCATTCCTTTCTCGAGAGGAGACCTGCAGATTCGGCCTTCAGCTGGGGGAGACCAGTTATGGCTGGGAGGTTTAAGAAAAACTCCAGTGGGTTAAAAATGGGGGAGCCGATAAGAAGCTAAAATCTTGGTTCTCCTTCCATGTTATCTTCTCTGATTTAGCCCTCCTTATTTCCTATCCTTTCTGTCATTCTGTTAGACCGGGGGTCCCCAACCCCCAGGCCGTGGACCGGTACCGGGCCACGGCATGCCAGCAACCGGTCCGCACAAACAAGCAAAGCCCCATCCGTGGGATGCACGCAAAAATCACACACCCTCCGGTCCGTGGAAAAACCTCTCTCCACGTTACCGGTTCCTGGTGCCCCAAAGGTTGGGGGCCTCTGCCCTACTTTAGTGACCAGGTCTACAACTATAGGTCCACAACTTAACATCTTTGTTTAGTGACCAAAGTTACAATTGCACTGGAAAAAAAGTGACTTACGACCATTTTTCGTACTTACGTTGTGGTCTCCCCATGGTCATGTCATCAAAATTCACACGCTTGGCAACTGGCTCATATTTACGACAGTCACAGCATCTCCGGGGGGGGGGTCACGGGATCCCCCTTTTGCGACCTTCTGACAAGCAAAGTCAATAGGGGGAGCCAGATTCGCTTAACGACCGGGTTAGTGACTTATCAACCCCAGCGATTGACTGAACGACTGTGGCCAGGAAGGTGGTAAAATGAGGCAAGGCTCATTTAACGTCTTGCTTAGCCACAGTAATTTTGAGCTGCACTGGGGGGGTCGTTAAGCTGAGGACTCCTTGTTACTGGATAGCAAGTAACCAAGCCAAGGGAGGTCTCGGTAGCCATCTTGGTGTTGTAGGTATATCTCACTGGGCACCCAAGGAGCAATCAAGTCAAACCCGAGTCTGCAGTCTCAGTCTCTGCTAAATACAGGTGGTCCTCGACTTACGACTGCAACTGAGACCAGAATTTCTGTTGCTAAGCTAGGCAGACGTTAAGTCAATCACTCCAATTTTACCAATAGCAATAGCGCTTAAATTTATAGACTGCTTCACAGTGCTTTTACAGCGGTTTACAAAGTAAGCATCTTCTCCCATCAACATTCTGGGTCATCATTTTACCGACCTCGGAAGGATGGAAGGCTGAGTCCACCTTGAGCCGGTCAGGATCGAACTCCTGGCAGTGGGCAGAATGAGCCTGCAATACCGCATCCTAACCACTGCGCCACCACGGCTCTTTTTACAACCGTTAAGTGAACCCACTGCCATTAAGTAAACCATGCCATCGTTAAGCGAATCCAGCTTCCCTCATTGCCTTTGCTTGTCAGAAGCAAGCTGGGAAGGTCAGAAACCTGCAACCCTCCTAAATACACGTTGGTTGCCAAGCTCCCGAATTTTGGTCACATGACCCAGGACAGTGGTAGGCAACCTTGGCTCTTGTATGACTTGTGGACTTCAACTCCCAGAATTCCTGAGCCAGCATGGGGGAAACTTTGGCCCCTTCATGACTTAATCATAATAGTAAAATTGGAAGGGACCTTTGGAGGTCATCTAGGCCAACCCCCTGCTCAGGCCGGAAACCCTATACCATTTCAGACAAATGGCTGGCTAGTCTCTTCTTAAAAACGTCCAGTGCTGGAACATTCACAATTTCTGGAGGCAGGTTGTTCCACTGGTTAATTGTTCTAACTGTCAGGAAGTTTCTCCTTAGTTCCAGGTTGCTTCTCTCCTGGATTAGTTTCCATCTGTTGCTTCTTGTCCTGCCTTCAGGCGCTTTGGAGAATAGCTTGACTCTCTCTTCTTTGGGGCAGACCCTGAGATACTGGAAGACTGCTATCCTGTCCCCCCTCATCCTTCTCTTCATTAAACTGGACATACTCAATTCCAGCAGCCATTCCTTATATGTTTTAGCCTCCAGTTCCCTGATCATCCTTGTTGCTCTTCTCTGTACTCGTTCCAGAGTCTCAACATCTTTTTTTTACATCGTGGTGACCAAAACTGGATGCAGCATTCCAAGTGTGGCCTTACCAAGGCATTGTAAAGTGGTATTAGTACTTCACGTGATCTTGATTCTATCCTCCCAGAATTCCTGAGCCACCATGGGGGAAAATTTGGCCCCTTCATGATTTGTGGACTTCAACTCCCAGAATTCCTGAGCCAGCATGGGGGAACTATGGCCCCTTCATGACTTGTGGACTTCATCTCCCAGAATTCCTGAGCCAGCGTGGGGGAACTATGGCCCCTTCATGACTTGTGGACTTCAACTCCCAGAATTCCTGAGCCAGCATGGCTCAGCTTGGAAACCTCTCCCTTTCCCCTCAGCATGGCTGGCTCAGGAATTCTGGGAGTTGAAGTCCACAAGTCATGAAGGGGCCATAGTTCCCCCATGCTGGCTCAGGAATTCTGGGAGTTGAAGTCCACGAGTCATAAAAGAGCCGAGGTTGCCTACCCCTGACCCAGGAAATACTGCAACTATTTTCAGTACGAGGGCTGGTCATCAGTCTTTTTTTTTTCTCAGAGGTGCTGTAACTTTGAACAGTCACTAAACGATTGGTTGCAAGCCGAGGAGTGCCTGCATCTTTACAGATCACAGTACTGTACAATGACTTTTGTGTCTTTGTCTCTTGCGGTGATTGGATAACCCTTCTGCAAATAACGGGCATCCTGGCCAACAGCGAGCTGAACCGGTTTCACAACTGGCATAAATTATGAAATGTTCTTTGCTGGCTTTTTGCACAGCTTCGTCCCAGTTTCTCGTCAGCCAAAAAAAAAAAACCATGATTGGGAGACATTCATGCTGGGCCAGCCTTGGTGTCTCAATCGCAGCTCTCTCGCCCCCTTGTTCCTGGGCCAATTTGTCTGAACGCCACAAGGCCAAGGAACAGCATGGTCCAAGGAAGAGTTTGGAAATGATTCCAGACTGAAAATAAAGTCACGTTAGTGATCACAACAAGTCACTCCCCCAAATCTTGAAATTTCCTGGCCAAAAAAACCCCACCCCCATCGTGTTTGGTGACACGGCAGGATTTGGGCATGTCAGTCTATAAATTGGCACCTTCCAGACGAAGAGCTAAAGGCTTCACGGCCAACTTGAAGAGGAAGAAGCTACTTGCCTTGAAGGTTCGGCCATGGAGAATCACTACGGAGAGCGAATTCCCATGCAAAGATACTTCTCCGCCGTCCGTAACATGGAACAAACGGTGATGTTCCCCAGCCTTCTCCAAGGGGTCTCGTTGGAAGAACAGGATGGTCCAGCTGGAGTCAACTCTGGGATGGAAAAGTCCCACGACAGAGATCTGTACGACTACTACACGCTCCTAAAATCCATCAAGTCAACGGTTGAGAGTGGTCTACCTCCTCTTAATGACAAGAGTCTCAAGTCCAGGGAAGAAGAAGCAGCAGCAGCAGCAGCAGCAGCAGCTAAGGAGAAGACAGACCTTGAAGGACTCTTTCGTTATCACGTTTCTGGCTTATATCATGTCCTCGCCCAATTGACCAGCCGAGCCAACACTGTGACTTCTAGGTACAATGAAATTCTGGGACAGATCAATCAGAATGGAATCTCTTTTCGTTGGTAGAAAAGCATTAAACAAAGGGTGAGTTATCTTTGAACAGGAAATATCTAGTTTGGTGCCCCTGTTTGCATCTTCCTGCTCTTCGAAGGCTTTCTCCATTGGAGCTGAAAAACTATTTGTCCGTTCTGTTAATGTTGTAATTCTTGCTAACAAGATCAAAGAGATTTCCTTCCTTCTTTTCCTTCTCCGATGTCCATCCATCCATCTTTCCTTCCTTCCTTCCTTCCTTCCTTCCTTTCCAATGTCTGTCCATCCATCCATCCATCTTCCTTTCCTTCCTTCCTTACCTTCCTTCCTCTCTCCCTCCTTCCCTCCCTCCATTTCTTCTGTCTACTTATTCACCCACTCTCCTTCCTTCCTTCCTTCTCCAATGTCCATCCATCCATCTTCCTTTCCTTCCTTACCTTCCTCTCTCCTTCCCTCCGTCCCTCCATTTCTACCTATTCACCCACTCTCCTTCCTTCCTTCCTTCCTCCCCCTCCTTCATTTTCCTTCCTTCCTCTCTCCCTCCCTCCCTTTCTATAGAATTGACATAGAATGATTTAATAATTATTGCCTTTCCTCAAAAGACTCAATCAAGGCTCCATTTTCAAATTTTCAAAGGCTCTGAGAAACCGTCTCTACTGTATATTGCCATTCATTTTCAAACGGCAGGCATTGGTGTTTGAATTATTCTTTGGCGATTCAGGAACAAAGGTTGTGCTTTGGCTTGGCTACACAAGGAGCTGGAAGCTCCAGACCAATTCCCCTCCAAAGATGACCTCCACCTAACATCTGAGTTAGACTAAAGTTCCACCGTTCTCATCAAGACATTCAAGACGGTGGCCTCAACCGCAGAATCAAAGCCAACCTCTTGAGGTTTTTGACTCTCTGTCCTTGCGGATGGCCCTCCCAAGGCAGAACATCGGACGAATCCCAAATTAGAAGGGATGGGTTACCTTTTCTGGGGATGAGTTTGGAAAAACCTTGGCTTAAATTAGACCTTAAGCCTCCCTCGCTAACATCTTGTGTGCTCTCTATTTTTCAGGGCAAGCTGCGTTTTGATTGTGGATGTGTTTGTACAACTCAAGAGCCCTCTGCCTGGGAAGAAGAAGGCCATGGATGCAGTATCCAGGAAAGAGAGAGACTGATTTGATGGTTGTGAAACTTTATACTTGAATCATTTCAGCACTGCGGTCAGAAAAGTTTTCTGTGCCTTAATTCTAGGCTTTATGTATTATTGCTTTTTTTCATATTTGAAAGTGTTTGCTGCTTATAAAGAATAAAGAGCTATATTTCCTGCTGTACAAGGCTGGTTTTTCCCCCCCATTTAGAACATGATTCTACTAGTAGTTTGGACCTTGAGTAGCTGCTGGCTCCAACATCTTTCTTACCCTTGATAATTGAGACAATATGAGCACCCAGGCATGTAATTCTTTAAGTACTATTATTAATTTAGTTTTTTTTAGTATTTTTACTTTTCCACCAAGAGCACAAGATGGCTTTAGTACGGAATGCCCCTTTGTGTTATTCCTACCCCCAACAGCCCTGTGGGGTAGATCGGGTGGGGGAAAAAATGATTGACACTCCCCAAACCTCCATTGAGTTTTTATGATGAAAAGTGAACAAACTGAGGCTAATTCAACCCTTTAACCAGCATAACCCATTAAGATTCCAAGCAAAGCCCAGCGTGAAAGGACAGTTTCTCTCTGGGGATTGGGGAATCTGAGGGTATTCTATCTCAATGCCTCCCATAAGAGGTTTAAAACTAGGAATATAATTTTTACAGAACATAGAATACTAAGAGTTGGTAGGGACCTTGGAGGTCTTCTAGTCCAACCCCCTGGTCAAGCAGGAGATCCTATGCCATTTCAAACAAATGGCTGTCCAATCTCTTCTTAAAAACCTCCAGTATTGGAGCATTCACAGCTTCTGGTGGCAAGGTGTTCCACTGGTTAATTGTCCTGTTAGGAAGTTTAATTTCCTTAATTCCAGGTTGCTTCTCTCCTTGATTAGTTTCCATCCATTATTTCTTGTCCTGCCTTCTGAACACCCCCCACCCCTCTTCTTTGTGGCAACCTCTAAAACACTGGAACATTGCTATCTTGTCCCCCTTGGTTCTTTTTTTCATGAGACATTTTTTGATACATGCACACAAATGCACACAGGCAGACATTCTGTCTCTCAACTATCTATCCATCCATCCATCCATCCATCTATCCTACCTACCTGTCATCTATCTATCCATCCATCCATCCATCCATCCAACCTGTCGTCTGTCTGTCTGTCTGTCTATCTATCTATCTATCTATCTATCTATCTATCTATCTATCTATCTATCTATCTATCTATCTATCTATCTATCCATCCTACCTGTCTGCCTAATCAATCTATCTATCTATCTATCTATCTATCTATCTATCTATCTATCTATCTATCTATCTATCATCTATCTATCTATCTATCTATCCATCCTACCTGTCTGCCTAATCTATCTATCTATCTATCTATCTATCTATCATCTATCTATCTATCTATCTATCTATCTATCTATCTATCTATCTATCTATCTATCTATCCATCCTACCTGTCTGCCTGCCTGTCTAATCTATCTATCTATCTATCTATCTATCTATCTATCTATCTATCTATCTATCTATCTATCTATCTATCTATCTATCTATCATCTATCTATCATCTATCTATCTATCTATCTATCTATCTATCTATCTATCTATCTATCTATCTATCTATCTATCTATCTATCCATCCATCCATCCATCCATCCATCCAACCTGTCTGTCTGTCTATCCTACCTGTCATCTGTCTGTCTGTCTGTCTGCCTGCCTGCCTGCCTGCCTAATCTATCATCTATCTATCTATCTATCTATCTATCTATCTATCTATCTATCTATCTATCTATCTATCTATCTATCTATCTATCTATCTATCTATCCTACCATCTTTCTTTATTTCTCTTTCTTCCTGTTTCTTTCTTTTTCTTTCCCTCCCTCCCTCCCTC
The DNA here is from genome assembly GCF_964194415.1 of Vipera berus. Classification (NCBI taxonomy): domain Eukaryota; kingdom Metazoa; phylum Chordata; class Lepidosauria; order Squamata; family Viperidae; genus Vipera; species Vipera berus. The sequence continues at coordinate 5,375,840 of NC_138206.1, forward strand.
CCTCCTCTCTCTCTCCCAGAAACATTTAAAGTTGCAACGGATCCACCTGGAGGCCACTTATGACCCTGGTTCAAAGTTATGATAGTTGCCTTCCCCGCAACACAACATCTTGTTTGTCATCACCCAGATGTTTATATTTATGTTTCTTGGACTTATATACCGCCCTTCTCCCGTAGGACTCAGGGCGGTTCACAAGGTATATAAAATAACAATACAAATTACAAAAGTTAAGAACAATTAAAATAATTAAATTTAGTCCTTGAATAAAATATAAAACCCCTATTAAACTCCAATTAAAACCCAATTAAAATAAAATTAAAATTAAAAATTCTCAGTTCTGGCCGGAAAGCTCAAAGAGCCAGGTCTTCAGGTCCCGGCAGAATGAACGAAGGTCAGGGGCAGTCCTGAGCTCTACAGGCAGCTGGTTCCAAAGGGCAGGCACACCCAAGAGAAGGCCCTCCCCCTGGGTGTTACCCGCCGGCAATCTCTAACTGGCGGCACCCTGAGAAGACCCTCCCTGTGGGAGCGCACAGGACGAAGGGAGCAGGTGTCCCCTCAGATATCCTGGACCCAAGCCATTTAGGGCTTTATAGGTCATCACCAGCACCTTGAATCTCACCCGGAGGGCAACCGGAAGCCAATGCAGCTCGCGGAGTAGAGGTGTTACATGGGAGTGTCGGGAAACCCCCATCACAACTCACGCGGCCGCATTCTGCACCAGCCGAAGCCTCCGAGTGGTCCTCAAGGGCAGCCCACAGACACTCCCTCTATCTCTTTAACCCCAGCTGAGGAATTTGTCTTAAGGCTAAGATTGTCCCCTTTTTAGAAGAAAAGAAGTTATTTCTTTCTTTAGCGGATCAGCAAAATGAACGGTGGGAATGCACGTAAAAGTGGGGAGAGCTTCAACCGCACCGTTCTGACCACTCTCCTCTGTCATATGCAGCTGCTCCCCAACTTACGATCACAATTGGGAGCCAAATTTTTGTTGCTAAGCAAGGCAGTTAGGTAAGCCGCACCCAATTTTACGAACTTTTATGCCACGGTCATTCAGCAAATCGCTACAGCCGTTAAGTGAAACATGTCATTAAGCAAATCCAGCACTCTCCGCTGACTTTGCTGGTTCAAAGCCGGCTGGGAAGGTTGGAAACGGCGATCAGATGAACAGGGCGGCCATCCTAAATACAGGCTGCCAAACGCCTAAATTTTGATCTAGTTGGCCACAGAGACGCCATGCAACAGTTATAAGTGCCAGGATCTGTCAGGAGTCATTCTTTTTCACTCTGATTGTAACTTTGATTGCTAAATGAGTGGTTGTAATTTGAAGACTAGCCATATATGCTCTTTGTTAAGTTCACCAATGATTCACTTTAAAATGGACGTGATTTTTTTAAAAAAAAAACTTAGCTGAAAGTGACGGGTTCTGCTAATCTCCAAAGATAGATAGAAAGATAGATACATAGATAGATAGATAGATAAGACAGACAGACAGACAGATAGAGCTAAGACATAGTGATTAGATAGACTAGATATAGTGATTAGATGATAGATACCGTATTTTCCGGCGTATAAGATGACTGGGCATATAAGACGACCCCCCAACTTTTGAGATGATTTTCAAGATTTTTCGTCTTATACGCTGGAAAATCAGCGAGCCCGGGAAGGCACGCCCTCCCCTCTCACTGTGGAGGAAGCAGGGCAGGCTGGCATCTGGCGGGAGCCGGCAGGGCAGTCCTGCGCACGCACGCGCTCCCCGGCTCCTAAGGAGTCCTCGGGGAGCCATGGCAGGCGCCTCACGCTCTTCCCTCTTGAGGCAGCATCGGCGGAGCCGTCCGGCATCGGGCGGGAGCCGGCAGGGCAGTCCTGCGCACGCGCGCGCTCCCCGGCTGTTAAGGAGCACTCCTTAGCAGCCGGGGAATGCGCGCGTGAGCAGGACTGCCCTGCCGGCTCCCGCCCAACGCTCTTCCCTCTTGAGGCAGCATCGCTCCCCGGCTCCTAAGGAGTGTTCTGTGAGAAAAAAAGCCCTGGATAAGATATAAATAGTGATTAGACTAGAAAGATATAGTGATTAGATAGATGATAAATATAAAGAGTAGATAGATTAGATGATATATAAATAGAAATAGGTAAGATAGATGATAGATGATAGAATAATTAGATAGATAGATAGATAGATAGATAGATAGATAGATAGATAGATAGATAGATAGATAGAGGTAAAGGTTCCCCCGCACATGCGTGCTAGTCGTTTCCGACTCTAGGGGCTGGTGCTCATCTCCGTTTCAAAGCCGAAGAGCCAGCGTTTGTCCGAGGACGTCTCCGTGGTCATGTGGCCGGCATGACTGGATGCCAAAGGCGCACGGGACGCTGTTACCTTCCCACCGTAGTGGTCCCTATTTTTCTACTTGCATTTTTACGTGCTTTTGAACTGCTCGGTTGGCAAAAGCTGGGATGAGTAACAGGCGCTTACTCTGTTTGTTACATGGCACTCGGGATTTGACCCGCCAAACTGCCGACCTTCTGATCAACAAGCTCAGCGTCCTAACCCACTGAGCCACCGCGTCCCTCACAGATAATAACCTTTATTGTCATTTTTTACATTGGCACACATTAACAATGAAATTTTCTTGCTTACTCTCAAAGATAAGGGGAGGGGAGAGAGAAGGCTTAAACTGCAGTGTTTTCACAGTGCTAAAGCTTGTAAAAACCCAATCCTTTCCCATGGACCCTGCTTTAACTAGGAATCAAAGTCTCTCAAGCTGGGATTTTGCAGCAGTCCCTTTCTGAAAAGGGAATCACCCTTTGTCGCAACAAGCACACCACTGAAATGTGGCTCATTTGTGGCAAGTTTACCTTCTTGCAGTGTTCATGCTCCTGCCAAGCCAGGACAGTCCCATCTGGGCAAGGTCTGAGGGCAGAAATCCAGGGCCTGATTTAGCCGGATGACGAGAATCTGGCTGATGCAGCAAAGGTGGAACCGATGTGAAGCAATGGAATTGCATCAGGGGATTCAGTCCAGAGTCTAAAACAGCTTTGTTAGGACCGAGGGAGGAACGCCTCAAGAGGAGGGAGACAAGGGAAAGAGAGCCATTTATTTCCCTCATTTTAATACTACCACATCTGGCTGCAGCACCCTCAGTCACCACCAGATGGCACCAAGGAGTCAAGAGAAAATTCTCACCTGTTACTGCCATCTAGGAGTCATCAGGAGTTTTGCAGTCCTGGTCTTCAAAGCTCCATAGGATATTCCTCGAGTGTGGATGAACACCGTGATTGAACACATCTGTCTGCATCGTTCTCTTTAGCTTTCAAACTTTCCCAATTATCTTTCCTTCCCAGAACAAATCTGACTTTCTCTTTTTCTCTTTCTTTCCTTTCTTTTTCTTTCTTTCTTCTATCTATCTATCTATCTATCTATCTATCTATCTATCTATCTATCTATCTATCTATCTATCTATCTATCTATCTATCTATCTATCTATCTTTCCCTGGAAAGAAACCATTGCATCTGCCGGAGACAACTTCCCAGCTGGACCGCAGATGGCCAACAGCCGCAATTCCTGAATTCTTCAAGCCCTGAATTGGGAGTTTTTGGTGTGTGATTATTTACGATCAGATCTGAACTTCACGGCTCCTTATTATGCTTTAGATCAGGAGTCTCCAAACTTGGCAAACTTTTACGACTTGTGGACTTCAATTTGGCCGGTTGAGGAACTCTGGAAGTTGAAATCCACAAGTCTTAAAGTTGCCAGAACCAAACTGTAATTATTTCCCAAGATTGAAAGAAAAACAACAAAAAAAGACCGTTCTGCTTTTAGACCTGGCACTTTGCCCTGTTGTGGTTGAAGGGCTTCACACAGCCGAAGGATCCCCGCTGGCATCTCTCTCTCTCCAGACAAAGGCTTATAGCCCAGTTTCTAAAAATAGAGGATCTCACTCCATCCTGGAGCTGTTCCAATCTATGTCCCATTTTTAAGACAGTCCCACCCTTGACCGTAAAGCGGAAGCCGGTCAGAAGTCACCGGCCCGTCGCTTCCAGCATCCCCATTTCCTAACCCTGACCTCGCCTCCAGATCGGCAGGGCTGGGAGCTTCACGATGCACGGAGAAAGAAGGCAGCGCTTCTGGGTAGCCCACCTCCCTCCCCAGTAACCTTGGACCCCCGTAACCGCCTCCAACCGCTTGAGGGGTTGAGGGTAGACAGGGAGACTTGCAATAGGCAGCCCAGAGGCCACGGCTTCAGCCCGAGAGGCCTCTGCAAGTCCCAGAGGAGAGGGAGGTTCACGGGCCCAAGCTGTTGGTGGAAACCATTCAGGGGGAAACGGAGAAAAACACCACGATGACATGACGGTAAATTGCAGTTGTTTTATGGCCCTCTTAGGAGACAAACCGTGTAGGTACATCAAAGGAAAGGCTTGGAGGAAGATGCAAGACGCTTCATCAGCAGATTAGAACCACCGAACGACCAGGCCTTTTTCAGGAGCTCAGCCGTTCCGGAGGTTTTCCACACCACGACCTTGTGAGCTGAACTAGGCGGAGGGAGGCCCAAGTTACTCAATGAGGGAGGATTTGAACCCAGGTCTCCCTTCTCCTACTCCAAGCCCTTGACCGGAACACCTTCCTGGAAAGGGAGGATGGCGTGAAGAGGAGAGGGAGAAACCGGTTTGAAACAGAACGACAGAGTTGGCAGGGACCTCGGAGGTCATCTAGTCCGACCCCTGCTCAGGCAGGAAACCCGATACCGTTTCAGACAAAGGCCTGTCCAGGGTCTTCTTAGAAACCTGCAGCGTTGGGCTTCACACAAGAGGACCCTGAAAGTCACGGAGAGGGAGGTTCAGGCTTCACGCTGTTGGTTGAAACAACTTACGTTTGCAGACCGGATACCGGCAGATCCTTAAACAGGGGAAAGACTACAGGACCCGTTTTGGGGTGCCAGGCTACCAAAATGGCACCCCTTTGTTCTACAAACTCCTCCCAGTCCTTTGCGCCGCAGGAGCTGTTATTCAGCGGTTAGTCTCTCCTCGTTATCAGGGACCACGGGTTCAAACTTTCTGCAGGGGTAAATTTATACTAAATCTCCCAGGCGTCTTCTCCCCCATTTTGAGGCGTACATCATGAACACAAAAGGCAGGCTGGACCTTCATTTAGCTTTTATTAGAAAGGATACAATCCACGTTTATCAACAGGCGATTTGACCCGGAGGGCATCCACACGCAAGAGGAGAGAGGAGAGAAACCACCCAGAAGACGGCGGGATCTGCTGGCAGCCTTCAGCGAGTTGGGACAAAGTCTTCCAGAATGTCTCCAATTTTCCTAGGCTCTAGCAAAATAGGAAACGATCCCTGCTGACGAAGCTTATTCTTAAACCAAAGACATGGAAAAGCACTGCCTGTATTTTTTCTGGGTATGTTTACCGTAAACCTCAGGCATCAATCTTGTTTACCCTCCCCAAAAGAGAATTTAAGCAAGCAAGAGTTTCTGTTAAGAAGCTCTAAAGTCACGTCTAAGGAAAATGTTGATTCATTCTGGAAAAGCCCGATTAGTCCTGTAGATTTGTCCCCTGTTCAGAGGGGGTGACCAGAATTGCCCATCAAGGGGTCTGGTCTGCTGAATCAACGGTTCAGGCAGCGGACTAGAACCCAGGAGGTGGCGAGTTCTAGTCCTGCCTCAGGCATGAAAGCCAATTCAGTGACCTTGGGCCAGTCTCTCCCTCTTGGCCCTAGGAAGAAGGGAAAACCGCTTCCAAAAATGTTGCCAAGAAAATATGCGTGAACGTGTTTAAACAGTTGCCAAGAATCAAGACTCAAACAACGTAAACTTCCCTCACCCAAAATTCCCAGATTTTGATACCCGAAAATCTGTCCAGTTCCATATACTCCTGACACTCAACAACTCACAACAATCCAGCTATTGCTGAACTATAATTTCCAGCGGCCTCATCACTGGCTACCTGGCTGCGGCTGTCACACAGGTCATTTGTGACAACTCGCTTGAGGAATTATTTGGGGGCCTTTACCTCATCCATTCTGTGGGCACCTCAGGAGGAACAGCTGGGGGTCCCACCATCTGCCCTAGAAAACAGCTGCTTTCCCCCCCCTCTAATTTCCCTTTAAGCCTTTGAGCGGCTCTTCCGGAAATTGTTTCACACAAAAGTACCTTTTTCCACAAAGTCCTCCGGATGATGCTTTATGTAACTGAAAAGCTCTCTGTCCCTCTCAGCGTAGTAGTAATTGGAGTATCTCTTGATGTAGTAGCCGAAACAAAAGCCCAGAGTGGCCATCAGGACTTGACGATGGACGCCTGGAAAAGATCAAGAGAGCAAAGGGACAGGTTCAACAAGCTGTCCCAAAATTCCCAAATGGCGCTTCAAACGGTAAAGAGCAGGGGTCCCCAACCTCCGGTCCGTGGATTGGTACCGGTCCGCAGCATGCCAGCAACCGGTCCGCACAAACAAGCAAAGGCCCATCCGTGGGATGCAGGCAGCACACGAAACCACACATCCCCTCCGGTCCGTGGAAAAACCTCTCTCCACGGAACCGGTCCCTGGTGCCCATAAGTTTGGAGACCTCTGGTATAGAGCAGGTGGCTGTCACTAGGATGATGCCTACAAAGGCATGAAGAAGACAAGGTGAACTCGGTCTGGACTGAAGTAACTATATCTGCTGTGTTCCTCACTTTCCTCCTTCTTTCCCTTCTCCTCCTCCTCATTGCATATTGGATTAACAATAACAATAATGATAGAGTTGGAAGGGACCTTGGAGGTCTTCTAGTCCAACCCCCTGCTTAGGCAGAAAACCCTATCATTTCAGAAAAATGGTTGTCCAATCTCTTCTTAAAATTTTCCAGTGATGAAGAACTTCTGGAGGCATCTATATCCTACTATACCATTTCAGACACTGATCAATTGTTCTAACTGCCAGGAAATTTCTTCTTGCTTCTCTCTTTGATTAGTTTCCATCCATTCTTGTCTTGTCCTCAGGTGCTTTGGAGAATAGGTTTGACTTCTTCTTCTTTGTGGATATTGGAAGATTGCTATCCTGTCCCCCCTCGTCCTTCTCTTCATTAAACGAGACATACCGGATTCCAGCAGCAGTTCCTTATATGTTTTAGCCTCCAGTCCTCTGATCATCTTTGTTGCTCTTCTCTGTACTCTTTCTAGAGTCTCAACATCTTTTTTACATCGTGACGATCAAAATGGATGCTGTATTCCGAGTGTGGCCTTACCAAGGCCTTATAAAGCGGTATTAGCATTTCACGTGGTCTTGATTCTATCCCTCTTATCCCTTTTTCCAGCTCTGTCCTAGCAGACCATCACTTCCACACGCATTTTCCCACATTAAGGCTGCTGGTATTCAGTTCCCACGCCAGACACTCTTTACAAGCAATCATCATTTTAAAAAGAGAACAACGGTGAAGCCTTCGGTTCTCTCTGAGCTTGGATGTTTCTTTGCAGATATTCATTACCCAACGGATCGTATGATTTTATGAGTGGCTGCCTTCTATATCAGGGGTCCCCAAACTTGACCACTTTATAACTTGTGGACTTTAACTCTCAGAGGAATTCTGGGAGTTGAGGTCCACAAGTCTTCATGTGGCCAAGGTTGGGGACCCCTGATATATATAGTATTTTGCCCTCCAAGTGTTGAGGGGGCTGCGGTTTATTCCTTGGTGGTTCCTTGGCTGCATATAGTATTTTTTTTCTCCCGTTTTTTTTTTGGTATGGTATTAATCCCTGTTTATCTGACTGTGGGCTGCAAGAGAAGAATTCTTCCGGTGTTTTCATTTCTATTTTTTTATTATTGTCTCTTTTGAATGGTGGGTTTGTCACTACCTGACCGCTGATTTACCCGAAGGTCAGTCTTCCACGAGTTCCCTTGCATTTTAATAAGATTTAGTTATGTTTGTGTATTAAAATTGTATTTAATAATAGTAAAAACAGCAACTGATTATTCTCGGGCTTGGACTAAGAGACTAATAGAGGTCGTTTGGTGTGACCTTGGCCAGCTCCTCTCTCTCAAGACTGTCCCACCTCGCAGGGTTGTTGTGTATGTGGGGGGGAGGGAGATGAAGGCGTTAATGGCCCCTTGACCCCCAAAGAGGGAGGCAGGATAAATAAACCAAATCCTCCATTTGGGCCCACCAGGAAGGGCCCCCTGGGGAGCAGAGTCCCACCCGGAGGTCAGACCGGGATCCCCCCGACCTGACTCCGGGTGGGGCTTCTCTTGGCTCCACCTGGGCTGTGGATTATGGGCCTGCGGCTCTTCCCTTCCGGCTCCCCGCCTCCTCGAGCTCTGCGTGCCGGTGAGCAGGGACGGGGACCGTGTCCGCGGAAGGGCCGGCCGGGTCCTCGATGGGCAGCCCGGGGACCCTCCCTCCCCCCCAAGGGCGGAGGGACGGGGGGCCACGCGGAAGGCCCCGGCGACTGACCGGAGCGCAGGGCGGGCCTGCGGTTGACGCCGTTGTGCAGCAAGGCGCTGATCCAGAAGACGCCCGCCATCCACACGGAGGGGAAGTTGAACAGCGGCGGCGGCGGCAGCGAGAGCGCCTCGTTGGGGACCGAGAAGCGGAGCTGCATGGCGGCGGCTGGGGCGGCGGAGGGTCCGTCCCGCAACGCCTTCCCCGCCGCCCGCGCGGCCCGCCCAGGAAGGTTCCGCCCCCTCCCCGGAGAAAGGGGCGGGGCTGCGCAAGGCCGGCCCCTCCCCGCCACCTCCGAGTCCGGATTGGCCGGGGGGCGTGGCCGCTCTCTGCCAGGGAGGGAGGAAAGAGCTGGACGGAGCTTGCATTGAATAGAAGAGAGCTGCAAGGGACCTTGGAGGTCTTCTAGTCCAGCCCCCGCTCAAGCAGGAGACCCTAGACCAGGGGTAGGCAAGCTCGGCTCTTTTATGACTCATGGACTTCAACTCCCAGAATTCCTAGACCATCTCACCTCTTCTTAAAAACCTGCAGTGTTGGAGCGCCCAAGATATAGAATAGAATAGAATGGAATGGAATGGAATAGAATAGAATAGAATAGAATAGAATAGAATAGAATAGAATAGAATAGAATAGAATAGAATAGAATAGAATAGAATAGAATAGAATAGAATAGAATAGAATGGTATGGAATGGATGAACTAGAATAGAATAGAATAGAATGGAATGGAATGGAATGGATGAACTAGAATAGAATGGAATGGAATGGAATAGAATGGAATGGAATGGAATGGAATAGAATGGAATGGAATAGAATAGAATGGAATGAATGAACTAGAATAGAATAGAATGGAATGGAATAGAATAGAATAGAATAGAATTGAACAGAACTATAGTGTTGTGTAGTTGTGCTTTCTGCAGGATGATTCTGCAGCTCCACAACACACTCCCTTTCAGCAGTTCCAAGAAGTCTCCACGCCCATTTGCACCACTCAGGTGACCCTGAGGAAACAGGTAAAGCTCCAGGTGGCCTCCAGGAGCCTCTTCAAGAAGGCAAATGACCAGCTGTCTGGAAGGAGTATAAATCCTTCTTTCCCACCAGCCAGCCAGAGCCTGAGAAGCAAAACGTCTTGAAAGAGGAAAAAAGAGTCCATTTGCCTGGTGGGAAAAACATATTTGGTTTAACTATGACTTGGATGACTGAGAATCATGATTACGGTTTCTTGAGCTTGGCAACCATATCAAAATGTTTTTTTTCCTGGAGGATGTCTCCGACTTGATCCTACAGGTCTTCCAATGGTGCACTCTTTACCGCTGCAATTGGCACCATGCACATGACATTATGTAAAATACTCCCAACATTATTTCTCCATCGTGGGAAGTAAGAGGCATGGACTTCAACTCCCAGCATTCCTCAGTCAGCATCTTCAAATTGCTACATTTGAAATACCCGTCCCAGCAATTGATACAGCCACATGAATGCCCATTTTAGACGTAGATATCTCCCATGGATTATTTCTAAGCAAACATGAAATCTTAAACCGTCTTTTGGTAAATGGTATGCAAGTCCTGAATGTGTATTTTACAGGTAGTCCTTGACTTATGACTGGCTGCTTAGCAAACATTTGAAATTTATGACGGACTCCCCCAAAATTAGTTACTGGGTGCCACAAACTGAATTTATGACTATTTGCTGCAGCGATTTATATATTTTTTTGCTGGAAACTGGCATTTACATCTGGTTTCTGGGGGGGAAATGCGCATTGACTAAAAAACCATTCATTTAATGACTGCAGCATTTACTTAACAGCAGTGGCAACTGCTTAACGACTGCCCCCACCCCACCAAAAAAAATATTGCAAAATCAGGTCAAGTGGTGACTTACTCAATGACTGCCCCAATTTGTGACTGTAATTCCAAACTCGATTACGGTCATAAGTGGAGGGCTGCTTGTGTAAGTTTTTCTAGGTAAAAGCTTGGAACAATCATCCATAAATTGGTCTGATCAGATCAGATTTGCTTGTAAGATACATCTACCATTATACATTCTATGCAGTACAAGGAGAGAGATTAAAAAAACGAATTCTTTATTTAATTTTCACCCAGCATGATAATAACTTTTTCGAGAGATCGATGATCACGTAATACAGTTTGGGAACTCAGCCTCGGTCTCCTTTTTTGGGGGTATGTGCAAAGCCCACCTTACAATTTGCAAACTTGTTTTTTCCTTTTAATTCCAAAGAAGATATATGGAATGTGCCTATTTAAATGTTAAAAGAAATTATCTCCTTGAACCCTGCTGCTCAAAACAGGGATAAAGAAATTGTTCCTGTTCCCTCTACGTATGTATCAGCACATCCCTGTGGCCTTTGGAGAGAGAATTATTTGAAAGGAAGAGAAAGGAAAAAGTTTTGATTTCTCCTGCTATAGCAATAACGGAAACAACTGCTACCGCATTCAGGTCGCGCTGGTTTAAAAAGCTGATTATTTCCTTATTAGTTGCAGGTCCCCGAGTCTTTAAAGGAGGAGGAAGCATTTGTGCAACTGGAGACGGGGTCCAGTGTGAGCCCCTGTTGCTGTGCTGTGTGGCTGTGGACTTGCTGGAATGATCCTTGCCAGCTTAGAATCCATGACAAACCATCATTATTCTTCTTTGTCTTTGCCTTCTGATGGTCCCGTGAAAGCGGAGATGTATAGCTTGAGCCAGGCATAAATGACGCCTAGAGCACAATATACAGAGGTGAGCAATAGAGGCAGGAAGGGCAGTTTTTGAGCCCAGGAGGTAAAAGGGAACACAATTTCACAGACGATTTCTATGGGTATCAGCCCAGCGAGGTAGACTGCTTCCAACCAGTTTAGCAGAGGCTCTTTCCTATGGAGACGGGACAAGAGAAAAGGATTTTAAGGAGACTTCTTCGTAGCCTGACCCTAAAGGTAGTCCTTGACTTACGACTGGTCGCTTAGTGACCATTCAAAGCTACTCTGGACCACCCCCAAATTGGAACGATTTGGTTCGGAAGTTCGATTGGCCGCCCCACCCGACAGGCTTGTGGGGACACAGTAGGGGGTAAGAGTGTGTGTGTGTGTGTGCACGTGAGAGAGAGGGAGGGAGGGGGAGAGAGAGAGAGAGAGAGAGAGAGAAGGCAGGCCCAAGGCCTGCAGAGTCCTTGAGGGGCAGGAAGCAGAGCAGAGGGTGCCTTAGCCTCAGTGACTCTCAGAGGGAGTACCAACAACCAGATGACTGCAAGGAATATAAATCCTGCCATTCCCCACCATTCAGCCAGAACTGAAGAAGCTTCTTGCTTGAGAAGCGAAATGTTTTCATTTCCCCCCCCCCCGCCCAAGGAAGTTCAGTTGCCTTTTGAAAAAGCACCTTTAGGGTGCCTTAAGGGGTGAAGGAAGCCTTGTTAGTCCTGGAACAGGTGTACCTAGGCTTGTGCTAGAACTCCCAAGATCTCCCCTAACCCCGAGGTACCCCGTGCTCCACCTAACGACTGCACTGGGGAGGGCAGGGGTGGGGGCGGGCCCCATAAAGTAATATTAGAACTTCTGCCACGCCGTCTTGACTGTAAACGGGCAAGCTCCATTACAGTCGTAACTTGAGGACTACCTGCACCGTTACCTATATTATTTTTATTATTTTATTATTTTAATTCCATTTATATCCCGCCCTTCTCCGAAGACTCAGGGCGGCTTACAAGCTTAGCAGTAGCCTTCATTCTATGTATATGCCTGCTTATTAGGGCTTTCACACACACCCCAAGCGGCATTATTACAAATTCAGCTTAATTGCCCCCAACAATCTGGGTCCTCATTTTACCTACCTCGGAAGGATGGAAGGCTGAGTCAACCTTGAGCCTGGTGGGATGCGAACCTGCACTAATTGCAGGCAGCTGGTGTTACTTAAGGAGGCATTAGCCCACTGCTCCACCAAGGCTCTTATAACCTTATCTATGAGTGAAGCCAGATGAATCCAGCAGCCCCCAGTTGTGGGTGCTTTTGAAGAAGAGACTGGACAGCCACTTGTGTGGGATGGTATAGGGTTTCCTGCTTGAGCAGGGGGTTGGACTACAGGACCTCCAAGGTGTTGTGATTCAGGGTCAGCCTGTGGGTTCGGCAGTTGGGTCGGACGATTCAGAGGAGGAGGAGGAGGGGGGTTTTGGAGAGCCTGCAGAGGACAGTTCTGAGGCTTCGCAGAGCTCTCAGCCAGGCCCCTCCCATCTGGTTACGACGCAGACCCAGCTGTGTGAGCCTGACAGCGTGGATGAAGATGACCCACAGCTGGCCCTGTTCAAGGACACCCCCCCCCACGCAGGAGGCAGTCAATCAGGAGTAAACAGAGGAAGGCAATGGGGCACCTCGGAAGGAGGCAGAGGGAAGCCACGCCTTGAACTGTTTAAAAGGGGAATGTGTGGGAGGGCTGGTTGCTGAAGGCAACCGTTTGAGCAGCTCCTGTTTTGTGGTTCGTGTTTTGTTCAGTTTGCTCTGTTTTGCGTCAATAAATCTGGCAGGCTTAGTTCCAGCCTTTGTAAAGGGGTTGTCCCTGCCTTTTCTGCAGGGCCGGTAGTAGGCTGGAACAGAACACAAGATCCCTTCCAACTCTCTTATCCTGTGTTCTATTCTGACTGGCCACTGAGTAAACAAGCTGGTGGACTGGAGTTCGACTTCTTGCAACCAACCCAATGTATAACCAGGGCTTTTATTTTCAAGTAGAGCTGCTTAGGATCAAACGGTCAACCTAATCATCTGACTCAGCCAAATCCGATTGCTGCTCTCTCTAAGGCTGGTGGTTTCCTTGAAGACATTTCATTACCCAAAGTTAAGTAACACCATCAGTGCACTGATGATGTTACCTAGTTGGGTGATGAAACGTCTATAAGAAAACAAGCAGAGATTACCAAGCACCCCTCATTTCAATCCGAGCTACAAATATCCTCCTTTGTTGGTAGTTTAATCATCCCTAAGATGGGACAGCGTGCAAAACCAGATCACTTGGCAATGGGGAAGGTTTTTCCCCTCTTTATTTATAAAATTATTTCCTTCTTACCTGAACAGGGCCTTCAAGGAGGAGAAACTGTACACTGAAAAGAGGAGCATCAGCAATATTTTAATGGGCAGCTCTGAAAGAAACAACAACAAAGATTTTGTAGCAGCAAATTCCATGGCAGATGTATTGCGGGAAAAAGGATTCCCGTTTACGTATCCTGTATTATGCCGTGCATACACTTTGTGGCAACCTCCGAGATATTGGAACATTGCTATTATGTCACCCCTAGTCCTTTTTTCATTGAACTGGACATACTCAATTCCTACAACTGTTCTTCCTATGTTTTAGCCTCCAGTCCCCTGATCATCATCGTTCTTCTTCTCTGTACTCTTTCTAGAGTCTCAACCTCATTTTACATCGTGGTGACCAAAACTGGATGCCGTATTCTAGGTGTGGCCTTACCAAGGCCTTGTAACGTGGTATTAATACTTCACGTGATCTTGATCCTCTCCCTCTGTCAATGCAGCCTAGGACTGTATAACACAACACCAGACTGGGTCCAGATTTGCCCTACGGTTTGGTAGTGCTTGGATCAAGTCTGTATTTCCATGTAGAAGAGGATCAGTTACTAGCCTGAACAAAATCCCACGGCACTGATTTAAGCAGAGCCCGTACCAATTTTATCTACGGCTAGGCCAGGGGTAGGCAACCTTGGCTCTTTTATGACTTGTGGACTTCAACTCCCAGAATTCCTAAGCCAGCATGAGGGAATTATGCCCCCCTTCTTGACTTGCGGACTTCAACTCCCAGAATTCCTGAGCCAGCATGAGAGAATTATGCCCCCCTTCATGACTTGTGGACTTCAACTCCCAGAATTCCTGAGCCAGCATGAGGGAATTATGCCCCCCTTTCTTGACTTGTGGACTTCAACTCCCAGAATTCCTAAACTAGCATGGCTAGCTCAGGAATTCTGGGAGTTGAAGTCCACGAGTCATAAAAGAACGGTTGCCTACCCTTGGGCTAGGCCATGCATGTCAATCCATGACCAACCAGTCATGTCCCAGTGTATACACGATTGAAGTATTTGTCAACTGACTGAGATTTACAACTGGTTGCAGCATTGTGTGGCCCCACGACTACAATTTGCAACTTTTTTTTTTGCTTATTTGTGGCAAAAAAAAAATGGTATTGGAGAAGCTGGATTCCCTAGGAACCATGGTGACCTGACTTACGACTGCTTGAAAAAGGATCGTAAAATTGGGTGATTCGACTTATGACTGCAACTTAGAACGGAAGTCCCAGTCCCAATTATGGTGGTAAGTTGAGGACTACCTATATCAAAGCAATTTTTTTTCTTTTTGCAAATAACAAGAAATTAAATATACCTGGTGCGGTAAACAGCAGTGGGAAGAGGGAAAAATGGCCCGCAGTGGACAGTATGAGGTAAATACCAGCATCTTTTGACTTCTCCACAGACAGAAAACTGAGGACAGAACAATAAAAAAAGGAATATTTCCAGAGTGGAATCTGTTTTTGTCAGGTCTCCCTCAAAGCTGCCACGCTCATTCACCGATAACCACAATACAGGTAAGTCCTTGACTTATTAACCACAATTGAGCTCAAAATTTGTTGCCACGTGAGACAGTTGTTAAGTGAATTTTGCCCCATTTAGCGAGCTTTCTTGCCACAGTCGTTAAATCAGTAACACATTTGCTGTTAAGCAAATTTGGCTTCCCCCACTGACTTCGCCTGTTAGAAGGTCGCAGAAAGAGATCCCACGACCCCAGAGCGCTGCAACTGTCATAAATAGGGGCCAGTTGCCAAGGATTCGAATTTTGACACCGGGGATGCTGCAAAGTCACCTTTTGTGACTTTTCTGAACTTAGTGGGGAAGCCAGATTCACTTGAAAACCGTGTTACCGATTTAACAGCTTTAGCGATTCACTTAACAACACGTGTGGCAGGAATGGTCATAAAGTGGGGGCAAAACCCACTTAACAACTGTCTCGTTAGCAACAGAAAATTCGGGTTCAATTGTGGCCGTTAAGTTGTACGTTTTGAATTGTTGTCTTGCTGGAAAAAAACAACCACCCAGCTTCAGATTCTTCGCCAACTGCTTTCTTGTTCCGACCCGTTTGGGGACTGTTTTAGCAGAGATCTGTCCTGGAAAAGCTGTGGCAAAGGGTTGTCTGGATCCTTAGAAAAACTGAAACAATCCCCAGCTCCAGGCTTCCACTGTATCGCTTGTGGTTGATATTTATGATCGGGCCCATTATGACCTTTCTCTTTCTCTCTCTCTTTTTCTTTCTTTTCCTCTCCTTCCCTCCTGCCTCTCCTCCCCTTCCTTCTGACGTTGCATTTCTCAATTGCCTGCCTCCCTCAGAGAGGGGCTCTGGGCAGCGTACAATATAATCAAAATAAAGTTAAACATTAAAAGCGGGAGGATTTAGGATTAACATGTTTTAAACGCACAATAAAATTACAGCACTGGGGGCTTTGCTAACCTCTGAGGGCCAGATGTTCCACAATGCAGGGGCAAAGACAGAGAAGGCCCTCTTCCCACATCCTGCTAGTCGAAATTCTTTGATGGGGTCTGCAGCATTCAAGGGCACGGTGACAATTTAACAGCTAACCAGCTTGTATAATGTGAGATGTATGATGTAATGTAAGGTGGACGATGCAATGACAGGAATGACTCCGCAGGGTCTGTCTCTTTAAGAGCAAGCAGGGTCTGCATCCCTTTAAGAGCCTGGGTATATTTTTGCTGCTCTTTCTCTCTCTCTCATCCGTTTCCGGCTGTAAGTGCTGTGTTGGATTCTGCTGTATCACCATGTGTAGGTATATTGGTCCTGGTGTATGATGTTGTAAATAGGTGTAATATAAACCACCATTCAATGTAGACTGCTGTTTACTGTGTTTACTCCTGGGTTATTTCAGTGCAATAAGACTGTGCATCCTCTTCACACTTCCCTGCCTGAACGAGTGGGACGGGCTGATGTGATGGGGTGAAGCCAGTTCCATAGGTAACCTGGCCCTATGCCATGTAGGGTTTCAACAGCTCCCTTCCCCACTCACAATGCCTTTTCCTTGGTCAGCAACGACCGCTCTCTTACCTCAAAGGAAGAATGGCGAGGAGGATGGCTTTCTCATGGACGTGCCAACCAAACAGGAAGGAGCTTAGCGCACAGAGAACCAAGCACCTCAGGAATCCTCGGGGCCCTTGGGGTTTAAACCAAAGACAGAAAACAGAAGGCTAGAAATAACAGGCAGAAACAAGAGCTTCAGTGGGTCTTCCACTATTAAGCAGGTCATCAATCAATGGCGGCCTCCCTTCTCTGTCATGGCCTAGAGAAGGTGCCTTCAAACGTTGGCTGGCTTTAGATCAGGCGTACTCAACCCCGAGTCTTAAAATTGCCACAGTCAAAGCAACGATCATCTCTACCTCCTCTTGAAGGAGCTCCATTATTTGGTAAAACGAATGGAGCAGAACTCATAAGACAAAGACTCATTTAGTCCATGTTTACATGTCCCGTAGGGTCACAGAAAAAGTTGCAGAATTGTGGTGGCACAGAATATGGCTTCTTCATATATGTTTTTAAAAACCACAATCAGCCCATTGGGGAAAAAAAAAAGGCTCAGCCCCTGCTCATTGTTGTTTGTGCTAGCATCACAATAACATTGTAAGCCGCCCAGAGTTAATGCTGTGGTAAGTTGGGCGGCCAATACATTAAATAAAATTAAATAAATTAAATTGAAAATTAAATAAAATAAAATTAAACAAAAAATAAATTAAATAAACAATTAGATTAATTAGATTAAATTAACTAAATAACAAATTAAATCTATATTATGCTATGCTACGCTATACAAATCTCCTGCTGTCTCCTTTTTCAGCCTGGGAAGCTAGAGAGAATTTCTTCTGAGCTTCTTCCTCTGCCCATTATACAGCTGTGGGCTATGCTGCCTCTTATCTGATGATTCCCTAGCCTAGACAGCATCTCTTCATCCAGTCTCCCACGGTCATTTCCACAGACCAGGGGTAGGCAACCTTGGCTCTTTTATGACTCATGGACTTCAAATCCCAGAATTCCTGAACCAGCATGGGGGAACCATGGCCCCTTCATGACTTGTGGACTTCAACTCCCAGAATTCCTGAGCCAGCATGAGGGAAACTTTAGCCCCTTCATGACTTGTGGACTTCAACTCCCAGAATTCCTGAGGTGGCATGGCTGGCTCAGGAACTCTGGGAGTTGAAGTCCAGAGTCATAAAAGAGCCAAGGTTGCCTACCCCTGCCACAGCCTATTACAGAAGATGGTCAAGAACTACTTTCCACGGACGCTGAAACTAGAACCTGAATAAGTTGCAGGTACCCCTCGACTTACAACCACAATTCAGCCCCAAATGTATGGTGCTAGGTGAGAAACTTGTTGAGGGAGCTTTGCCCCCATTTAATGACTTTTCTTGCCACATCTGCTAAGTGAATCAACTGCAGTTGTTAAATTCGTCACACGGTTGTTAAGTGAATCTGGCTTTTCCCCTTTGACTTTGCTTGTCAGGTGGCTACAAAAAGAGGATCACATGACCCCAGGAAACTGCGACCGTCATAAACACATGCCAGTTGCCAGGAATCCAAATTTTGATTACGTGACCACGGGGACGCTGTAACGGTCGTAAGTGTGAAAAATGGTCGTAAGTCACTTTTCTCAGCCATAGCTTCGGTCACTGAACAAACCGTTGTAAGCCGAGGACTACCTACACAGCTCCCTAATTTTTCTCCCTTCCGAGCCTCTTGCTCCGCCCATTGTGCAGCTGTGGGTTATGCCTTCTCTTATCTGACTTCCCTAATCAATATTTCTTTACTCTCCCTCTCTCAAAGTCTTTCTCACATACTATCACAGCTAATGACCTTCCTGCCTGGAAGGCATTCTCATTAAAATGAGATCCCAGTACAATTTAAGACTGAACAGTCCATCTCACTGACTACGCATTGTTGTTGTTCAGTCGCTAAGCCGTGTGTCAAGGATGAAACTTGGGCAGCTCCGTGCCTCTGCATTTCAACTTTCCTTTAGATTAAAGGGTGGGGGGGAAAGGGGAGAGGAAGGTGTTATTTTCAAGTTGGTAGATGGAGAAACGAAACTTCTTCGATTCAGCTGCAGACCGTGAGAGCCTGAAGCCTTTTCAAGGACACCCAGAACAGGTGTGGGTTTGAGCAAGATGGTTCCCATAACAAAGTGAACTTGTTGATATGGATTTCAAGCGTGGGCAACCTTGGCTCTTTTATGATACGTGGACTTCAACTCCCAGAATTCCTGAGCCAGCATGGCTCAACTTGGAAACCTCTCCCTTTCCCCTCAACATGGCTGGCTCAGGAATTCTGGGAGTTGAAGTCCACCAGTCATGAAGGGGCCATAGTTCCCACATGCTGGCTAAGGAATTCTGGGAGCTGAAGTCCACGAGTCATGAAGGGTCCAGAGTTTCCCCATGCTGGCTCAGGAATTCTGGGAGTTGAAGTCTGCAAGTCATAAAAGAGCCAAGGTTGCCTACCCCTGACATAAGACGTTGGGGGATTGGCTGGGAAAATTAGTGTTTAAGTCTATGAATTGATGTTGGAACCTCAGGGTTAGTTTTGCTTCCACGTAACCAAGCAAAGTATTCAATAAACAGTTAAGAATCTGGGGTTTTATTTGGATTCTTGACCTGGATGTTGACATCATGTCTGACTCTTTGCGATCCCCATGGACCGTAGCAAGCCAGGGGCCCCTGTCTTCCACTGTCTCCTGGCGTTTGCCCAAATTCTTCTTCATATCACCAACTATATAAGCTCATCAATTTGAGAAGGATATGGTTTAGACCAGGGGTTCCCCAATTCCTGGGCCACTACTAGGCCTTGAGCCTTTTGGAATCGGGCCGCAGAAGTTTGGGGGGCAAGCACAGGCGCATGCACATCCCCACTCACATGAGTAGTGGGCAGTCTGCAAAGCCAAAATGTTGGGGAACTCTGGTTTAGATAGGAAAAAAAATCTAACTGTGATTAAAAGATTTTCCCAAGACCGGATGCAATGTTTTAGCCCAAGTTTTGACATTGGGCCAAATCTCCATTAGCTGCACAGGGGGTGAAAAAGCACCTTCCACTTTAATGTTTTATGCCTCTGTAAGAATCAGGCACAGTAATATTTAGAACTTTTTATTTACTTTACTGTATCTCTCGCCTAGGAAAATTTTTGCCTGAGAATTGTGGCAAGGCAGTTTATCAAGGAAGAGCAGAGTCAGAGGAAATTAAACAACTAACAGTACAAGGGTAATACTGGTTTATACTTACCAGCATGGAGAGGGTGGTACAGCATAAGGTTGCTAGTGGGGTCACAGAAGGCAGGACGCTGTGCTGAAATTCCTGAACCAGCCCTCCAGTCATGGCTGCCTTAGGTATTTTTGCAGGGTCAAGCAATTGATACTTCAGTCCTGGTAAGTCCAGAGAAAACCTGTTAAATGAGCTCAGGTGCAGTCAAGCAATCTGAAATTGATTTCTGGTATCTTTGGTCCTTCCTGAGCTTGGTGGTTTTCTTGCAAATGTTTTAATTTACTCATGTAGATAACATTTTCAGTCCTAGGAGGTGTGTGTGTGTGTGTGTGTGTGTGTGTGTGTACAGGAGGATTGTGGGGTCCTGGGTGCTCTCTGAGCTTGGTGGGTTTTCTTGCAAATTTTTAAGTACTCAAGTAGGTAACATTTTCAGTGCTAGGTGTAGGTGTGTGTGTATACACAGGAGCAGGATTGTGGGGTCCTGGGTGCTCTCTGAGCTTGCTGGTTTTCTTGCAAATGTTTAATTATTCAAGCAGGCAACATTTTCAGTGCTCTGTGTTTGTGTGTGTGTGTGCGCGCACACACACACACACACACACACACACACACACACAAAAGAGGAGGAGGACTGTGGGGTCCTGGATGCTCTCTGAGCTTGGTGGTTTTCTTGCAAATGTTTAAGTACTCAAGTAGGTAACATTTTCAGTGCTAGGTAGGTGTGTGTGTGTGTGTGTGTGTGTGTGTACACAGGAGCAGGACTGTGGGGTCCTGCGTGCTCTCTGAGCTTGGTGGTTTTCTTGCAAATGTTTAATTATTCAAGTAGGTAACATTTTCAGTGCTAGGTAGGTGTGTGTGTGTGTGTGTGTACACAGGAGGACTATGGGATCCTTAGTGCTGTCAGAGCTTGGTGGTTTTCTTGCAGACGTTTCACTACCAAACTGGTTAATCTCACCTATGCTAGTAGGGAGTGGGGTTTGCTCAACCCAAAACTTGCTTGACCAAAAATGTCTCCTCCTCTCTAGCAATCAACACCTCTACATGCAGAGATTAACACCAAGACAAACGATCAAGAATTAAACAATACCCTAATCAAGGCCTTATCAATGCAGACAAATAATTTAACAGTAAATGTCTATGGAGATTCTCAGTCATCCAGGTCATGGCTGTCCCAAGGGTGCTCCTTCAGAGCCCAAGAAGCTTCTTGGATGAGAAGCGAAATGTCTTCGAAGAAAAACAAGCAAGTCCAATTGCCTCTTGAAAAAAAGCGCCTTTGGGACAAGTCAACAGGAAACAGCCTAATCAAGGAATCACCAAGATGACTCCGACCAACAGTGATAGAGGAAGCCATGTGTAAACAGAGAGCAAACCCCACTTCCTTCTAGCACTGATGATGTTACCTAGTGGGGTCAGGAAACATCTGCAAGAAAACAGACCTGCCCATAGAGCAGGGATCTTCAAACTTGGCCCTTTCATGACTTGTGGACTTCAACTCCCAGAATTCCTCAGCCAGCACGGTGGGATCTAATGGCCCCTTCATGACTCGGGGACTTCAACTCCCAGAATTCCTCAGCCAGCATGGGGGAACTATGGCCCTTCATGACTTGGGGACTTCAACTCCCAGAATTCCTCAGCCAGCATGGGGGAACTATGGCCCCTTCATGACTTGGGGACTTCAACTCCCAGAATTCCTCAGCCAGCGTGCCTGGCTGAGGAATTCTGGGAGTTGAAGTCCACAAGTCATAAAAGGGCCAAGTTTGAAGACCCCTGGTTTAGGTTAAGTGGAGATCCTTTTAGGCTGCCGTTAGCTGGACTTGACAGAGTTATTGCCCATTCTATCGAAATTGTACCCTGCTTTTGATTTTTATACTGTGAACCACCCAGAATTGACTGAAGTGAGGTTGTGGTGTCTATGTCAAATAAAATGGCTGGATGGAAAGACAGACAGACAAACAGAAGGATTAAGGTACCTACCAAGGACCGACAACATTTTGTCAACGGAGTTATACACCGCCCAAACGTTTGGGGCCCAGTAGGCATGGCAGAGGCCCCGTTTGAATGGGAAAAGGCGAGAGAAAACTTGAGGAAGTTGGCCCTAAGTTGGAGAAAAATCGTATTAACCTTCTCTTCGTTCTATTTAGATCAGGTTTTTTTTTTCTTCAAATGTGGCGTATTTAAGGCGTGTGGACGTCCGCTCCCAGAATTCCCCAACTAGCCACCTTTTGACCAACATCCACCCCTTCTGATGGTTGCCAAGTTTGAAAAACACCGATTTAGGAGGAAGAGGAGACTTTATTGCTTTTTTTTTCTTTTCTTTCACAGCACTCAACCAGGCTGGATCTTACATGTTGAATGTTAAAAATTTAATACACCGCTTTTTCTTCCTTTTTTGGTACGCTATTTTTTTCTTTGTTTGATGTGGTTAAGAGCTGAATGTCTGTTTCCGTTTTCTTACATGTTGTCTGTTTTACCGTTCTGTATTTTATTCTCTCTGATAAAACAATGAACTTATAAAACCACCACAGTGATTCAGACCAAGAAACAACTCACCCCAATCACATTTTAAACGCTGCTATGTTTGGAATATAAGGGACGCGGTGGCTCAGTGGGTTAGGACACTGCGCTTGTCGATCAGAAGGTCGGCAGTTTGGCGGGTCGAATCCCGAGTGCTGCGTAACAGTGAGCGCCCGTTACGCGTCCCAGCTTCTGCCAACCTAGCAGTTCGAAAGCACGTAAAAATGCAAGTAGAAAAATAGGGACCACTACGGTGGGAAGGTAACAGCGTTCCGTGCGCCTTTGGCGTCTAGTCATGCCGGCCACATGACCACGGAGACGTCCTTGGACAAGCGCTGGCTCTTTGGCTTTGAAACGGAGATGAGCACCGGCCCCTAGAGTCGGCAACGACTAGCACACACGTGCGGGGGAACCTTTACCTTTTTATGTTTGGAATATTGCTACTTCGCTTTAGTTGGTTTTGAAAACTAAATGCATTTGTTTTTCTTTAATTTATTCAAATTTGTTCTGCGTGCCCAACTCCCAACGGCATATTGACGATGCCGTAACTTGAGGAAGTTTCACAAAAATGGTCTTACAGAAAAAAAAGAGAGGGGGTTCCTTACCCAAACCAAAAATGGTCCCAGGGAAACAGCAGAAACAAGGCAGACAATTAATCCCAGACTGATTAAGTGGAGAAAACTGAAGCTGCGCCATCGAAGAGATCCATCTAGACACAATGAGAGCTAGAATGATGATACTAGATTATTTCAAACCTGCCAGTGACAGGTCAGACCACCTTTCTAACTAGACCTCAAGGTAATCCTCGACTTACGACCGCAATTGAGTCCAAAATTTCCCTTGATCAAGCAAGACCCTTGGGTTTTGCCCCATTTTATGACCTTTGTTGCCACAGATGTTAAGTGAATCGTTGCAGTTGTTAAATTAGTAACATGGCCTTTAAGGGAATCTGGATTCCCAACTGACTTTGCTTGTCTGATGGTCACAAAAGTGGATCACATGTTCTCAGGACAACGTAACCGTCAGGAGTGACCCCGGGGTTCAGGCCAGTTGCCAAGTGCCCAAATTTTGACCACATGAAGAGATATGGGTAGTCCTCGAATTATGACCAAAATTGAGCCCAACATTTATCTTGCTAAGTGAGACATTTGTTAAGTGAGTTTTGCCCCATTTTATGACCTTTCTTCCCACATCTGTTACATGAATCACTGCAGCTGATGTTAGTAACACGGTTGTTAAGGGAATCTGGCTTTCCCATTGGCTCGGCTTGTCAGAAGGCCGCAAAAGGGGATCACGTGACCCGGTACACCGTCATAAAGATGAGTCAGTGGTTAAGCATCTGAATTCTGACCACGTGACCAGGGAGACGCTACCACGGTCGTGTGAAAAATGGTCATAAGTCACTTTCTTCAGTGCCGTTGTAACTTTGAATGGTCACTAAGTGAACTGCCTCTACTAGAATCCAACCTTTTTGCCTCCCAGGTATGAAATTGTCAGCAAACGTACCTGGATTATTTTCAGTGAAGCAGTAAGATCGGAGTAGATAGACGCCATAGGCTGGGGCTACGTAGAGGTAAATGTGCTTGAAGTGCAGGAGAGCAGCAAAGAGGAAAGCGCCTTCTAAGTATCTTTTCTGGAAAGAAATGGGGGCAGGGGTGGAGAGAGAGATGAGAAGAGCTAAGAGTTAAGATAAACAGGCACCCATCGTCTTTTACCAAAGCGTGCTGGCCAAAGAGTTGGGGATGAGGATGAGGATGTTGGGGGCTTGTGGAGAGTTTAGCAAAAACAGTGTAAGAGCTTCTCAAGATTCAAAATTTTTTGTGTGTGTGGTTAATTATACTAGAAATAAGGGACGCGGTGGCTCAGTGGGTTAGGATGCTGAGCTTGTCGATCAGAAGGTCGGCAGTTTGGCGGCTCGAATCCCGAGTGCCGCGTAAACAGAGTGAGCGCCTGTTACTCGTCCCAGCTTCTGCCAACCTAGCAGTTCGAAAGCACGTAAAAATGCAAGTAGAAAAATAGGGACCAGTACGGTGGGAAGGTAACAGCGTTCCGTGCGCCTTCGGCGTCTAGTCATGCCGGCCACATGACCATGGAGACGTCCTCGGACAAGCGCTGGCTCTTCGGCTTTGAGTTGGAAACGACTAGCACGCATGTGCGGGGGAACCTTTACCTTTTTATACTAGAAATACTGGGCATTCCTGTTCCACTGTGGGCATGGAAGCTGGCTGGGTTACTTTGGCCCCATGTCACCAGGAGACGGTAAGTTCTAGTCCTGCGTTAGGCTGCTTCCTTTCTCTCTCAACCCAACCCACCGCACAGGGCTGTTGTTGTGGAGAAAATAGGAAGAGGAAGAAGTAAAAGACTATGTATGTGTATATATGTGTATGTGCATATATGTATACATACATACACACATGTATGTATGTATGTATATTAAGAGAGAGGGAGAGTGGGGGGAAGGACTATACACTACCTGGAATAATCGTGCAATAGAAAGCAGCAGAAATCCAAACAGGAAACCGTTGTATTGAAAGTGAATATCTGAGATTGATTTAAGGAAGTCCATCTGCTTCAGAAAAATTGCTCTAAGCAAGCCAAGAGGCTTTTCCAATTTAAATTCAATCCCGCCTAGTTCCAAAAATCAAACACTTAATACAGACATGTCAAACACAAGGCCCGGGGGCCGGATCCGGCCCGCGAAGTGGTTTCATGCGGCCCACGAAGCCATCCTGGAAACAGTGAGGGAACGGCCCCCACTGCCTTGGCCCTGGCCCAGAGACCCTCCTCCTGCCAGAGACCCTCAGATCTGTCCCACTCCTGCCCAGGCCCCCATAGACACCCTTGATGCGAACGATGGAGAGCTGGCCACGCCCACCCAGTAGGCCACACCCACCCAGCCTCCTGAGGGCAACCGCAATGCTGATGCGGCCCTCAATGACACCCCTGCCTTAATAGATTCAATCGATCAAAACGTACACCCGAGTTGTTTCTTGCCCCTCTGGGGATATTTGGTTCCTGCATCAGTAGCTTCAGAAGCAACTAGAAGGCAAGGATACGATCTACAATTAAGAGGCCAAAATTCCACAACAGAAGGACAGAAAGAACAAACGGTGGGCTTTCCAATGGGTCTTTCCCACCTTGCTTCCCGCTTACACAACTGCAGCATCTGGAACAAGAAAATCAAGACCCACAAATCTTGCGCGCACGCATCTTATGGGACAGGTACGGTTTATCAGGCAAAAAAATCTACGTTCCTTCCATCTTCCCAATTACAGATAGTCCTCAATGTACGACCATTTGTTTAGCCACTTTTCAAAGTTACGACAGTGAAAAAAGGGGCGTGACCTTTCCCCCCCTCCCACTTACGACCACTGCAGCATCCCCAGGGTTGCTTGATCAAAATTCAGATGCCTGGCAAGTGGCATGTATTTATGACGGTTGCAGGCTCTCCCGGTGTGTGTGTGTGTGTGTGTGTGTGTGTGTGTGTGACGTGATCCCCTTTTGCGACCTTCTGACAAGCAAAGTCAATGAGGGGGAAGCCGGATTCACTTAACCGCCATGTGACTAACTTAACAACCGCAACGATTCGCTTAATCATCGGGAGAAAAAAAAGATCGTCAAATGGGGCAAAATTCACCCAACAACTTAGCAACAGAAAACTCTGGGCTCAGTTCTGTTCGTAAGTCAAGGACTACCTGTATTTTGGAAATATCAAGTAATATCAGGTAAAGACCAGGATAGTCAACCTCAGTGGCCCCATCAAATAAAGACGCAACCACCTACTGGTACACAGCATAGATGTAGAGCGTGTCTGTAGCAATCACCGATAGCCTTTGGAAAAGAACGGTCATTTGGCTGGAATGGTTGAGGTTCTGAACGGACAGCATCTCTTTGTCGAAGTATACGGCGGCATAGGAAAGCATACGCTCGAACCAGGCAAAAAAGGGAGGGTAATCCAAGGTCCACTCGGAAGTTGCCTGAAATTAAAAACAAGTTAAGAATCTACAGGAAGAGGCGTCTCTGCTGATTGTACATTTCAAACTTTAGGATCCTCTCCAGGTCACAAAATCCTCGAGTCCGGCAAGGTCAAAGGCAACTCAAGGCAGCGAAGATACCGAATATTTCTTCCTCCCCTTGCTTTCCCCACAATGACAACCCCGTGAGAGGGACTGGCCCAAAGTCACCCAGCCGGCTTCCATGCCTAAGGTGGGACTAGAACTGACAGTCTCTTGGTGATTGGCCCAAAGTCACTCATTCTGTTTTTCATGCCCAAGGCGGGAATGGAACTCATAGTCTTCTGGTGATTGGCCCAGAGTTACCCAACTGGCTTTTCATGCCTAAGGTGGGACTAGAACTCATAGTCTTCCGGTGATTGGCCCAGAGTTACTCAACTGGCTTTTCATGCCTAAGGTGGGACTAGAACTCCTAGTCTTCTGGTGATTGGCCCAGTTAGCCAACTAGCTTTCATGCCTAAGGTGGGACTAGAACTCCTAGTCTTCTGGTGATTGGCCCAGTTAGCCAACTAGCTTTCATGCCTAAGGTGGGACTAGAACTCATGGTCTTCTGGTGATTGGCCCAGTTAGCCAACTAGCTTTCATGCCTAAGGTGGGACTAGAACTCCTAGTCTTCTGGTGATTGGCCCAGTTAGCCAACTAGCTTTCATGCCTAAGGTGGG
This sequence comes from Vipera berus, assembly GCF_964194415.1. Classification (NCBI taxonomy): domain Eukaryota; kingdom Metazoa; phylum Chordata; class Lepidosauria; order Squamata; family Viperidae; genus Vipera; species Vipera berus. The sequence continues at coordinate 5,402,719 of NC_138206.1, forward strand.
ACTAGAACTCCTAGTCTTCTGGTGATTGGCCCAGTTAGCCAACTAGCTTTCATGCCTAAGGTGGGACTAGAACTCCTAGTCTTCTGGTGATTGGCCCAGTTACCCAACTAGCTTTGTGGTTGTTGAAGAATTCCATTGCTTTCTTAAAAGATCTACAAGAGACGAGATTTTGAGAAAAGCAAGAGATGAACCTTTGAAATACAAGCAAAAGGAAATTGTAGTCCTCAAACAAATTATTTGGAGAATAAGAGAATATCAGTTTCTAACCAGGAAATTAATTGAAAAAGGAGTGAATTTCAAATGGCTGATTCCAGAAGGGATTTTAATTTACTGGGATACGAAAATATATAGATTGGACACAGCACTTAAAGCAATGGAATTCTTCGACAACCACACACACCCAACTGGCTTTCATGCCTAAGCCAGGACTAGAACTTACAGTCTCCTGGTGATTGGCCTAGTCACCCAGCCGGCTTCCATGCCTAAGGTGGGACTAGAACTCACCGTCTCCTGGTGATCGGCTCAAGTCACCCAACTGGCTTTCATGCCTAAAGTGGGCCTAGAACTCACAGACTCCTGTTTTCTAACCTGATGCCTTAACCACCAGACCAAAACAGCTCTCAGTCACAACTGATTACAATTATTGATTACAATAATAAAAGATAACAGTCTAAAAAGGGGGGGGGGAAAGGCTGCAAAAAAGTAAAGAAGCTTTTAAAATGACATTAGTTAGCGAACTCCGTTTAAAAAAAAAATTCCCAGAATTCAAGGAATTGGAAGAATTGTCCAGAATCCATTTAAAAGTGAGAGACCGAACTTACCCAAACCATTGCAAGCCGGCCTGTTGTTGCTATTCTCGTTTGTGCAAAGGGGAACGATCTGGATCAGTTTGCTGGGCTAAACCAGACAGAGACCTTCACTTTTTTTTAATCTAGGAAGGCTGACAGTACAGACAAGAGAGACTGCAATTGCCTGCTTGGGAGGTTTGTTCAGCTTCCGGTGACAACAAGCCAACTTTCTGGTTAAACAATCTCTCTCGGTAGATTCAGAAACCATATCATGAGCCCAGCCCTTATCAACACCCCCATTTTGGAGGAAAGCACAGCCAGTTCTCAATTTACAACCGTTGTGAATTTTCCACACTTACAACCACTGCAGCATCCTCACGGTCAATATTCGGACGCTTGGCAACTGACTTGTATTTATGAGGGTTTTGTGACTTTCTGACAAGCAAAGCCAAGTCACTTGCTCTACAAACCAAGGATACTTCATGCAATTGAAAGGATAAGATACTCACCTCGTAATACCACTGAGAGGCTGGTAGGCTGTGAGTAATGGCAAGCCAATTCCTATGCACTTCAAAATCTGTGGAATGACTACAAGGAGTTAACCATTAGTATCCAGAGAGAGGTTTCTCCACACCCAGCTGTTTTCCACTTTATTGAGCAATAAAACAAAGACTAGCCAGGTTAACTATTTGTTAACAGGTTATTTATTTATTTTATTGGATTTGTATACCGCCCTTTCCCGAAGGACTCAGGGCAGTTTACAGGGAATTAAAACAAGAAATACAAAAATTAAAAACAATTTAAAAGATTATAACAGTCCCGGAAAGAGTTAGCCCTCGACTTACAACGGTTTATTTAGTGACCGTTCAAAGTTGCAACGGGACGGGAAAAAAGGGACCGTTTTTCCACACTTACGACCTTTGCAGCCTCTGACTCGTGTTTATGACGGTTGCAGCGCGCCTGGGGTCACGTGATCCCCTTTTGCGACCTTCTGACAAGCAAAATCCATGGGGGGGGGGAAAGCCGAATTCACTTAGCGACCGTGGTGCTAACTTAACCGCAGCGATTCACTTAACAACCGTGGCACGAAAAGTCGTAAAACGGGGCAACATTCACTTGACCGATGTTTCACTTGAGCAACCAAAATGTTGGGCTCGGTTGTGGTGGCGGGTCGAGGACTGCCTGTTTTTACAACTCCCTCTTGGAAGTGTTAACACTACAACCTCCATCATCCCCAGCCACCATGGCTCGCACCGACTATAGATCAGCGGAGCTTGGAAGGGTAGCAAAGAAGAGCGCGGAGGGAGGGGGAGAGCCACGGGAACAGCCACAAAAGGGCACTATCAGTGGCGGGCGGGGGAGAACTCCCTGGGAACAGCCGAATCTACAATGGCGGCGATCGAGCCTTCCACCTCCACCCCTCCGCGCGCCTTTTTATTCAGCCAAATAACGAATCCGGATCTCTTACTATGTCGGAATGAGGAGCATTTTCAGAAACGTCACGCCGAAGGCCAAAGCCAGAAAGGAGCCCCTTCCTCCGCACCAAGCTCGGCGCGCCGCCATAACAGCCCGTTCTTTTCCCGCAGGAGGGACGGAAGGGCACCACTGCGCATGCTCCAGACACTGACCGTTTGGCTCCCCCTTATTTTTTTTTTTGAATGGAGCTTGATGTCTGAGCATCTGCGCAGGCGCTGACAAGTCAAACCTTTGAGCCTGCGCAGTGGCTTATTTGTTCTAGAGAGTGAGATAATTCTTGCAAGTTGGAGGTGATTTAGTGGGAATGAACAGCCGCAACGGATTCAATGATCTTAATATAGTAAATACACACAAGACTGTAGTCTTGTTGCATATTTAGTCGCAGCATCTTATCGCTGCTCAAAAGTAAGCTACGTTACTCAATATAAAATAAAAATTCCATAAATCAGTGGGATTTAATTGCTCAGCGTTGGCTGCCTGAGGAATTCTGGGAGTTGAAGTCCGCACCTCTTAAAGTTGTCAAGTTGAGCAAAAACATCCTCTTAGATTCACAGCTCTCCTTAGAAGATCATATAGGAGCTGTGACTAGGGGGGCCTTCGCCCAGGTTCGTCTGGTGCGTCAGTTGCGACCCTATCTGGACCTGGATGCCTTGCGTACAGTCACCCATGCACTTTTGACCTCTCGTCTAGACTACTGCAATGCTCTTTACATGGGGCTGCCCTTGAGAACCACTCGGAAGCTTCAGCTGGTACAGAGTGCAGCTGCACGAGTTCTTTTGGGGGTCTCCCGATACTCCCATATTACACCTCTGCTCCGTGAGCTGCACTGGCTTCCAGTTGCCTTCCGGGTGAAATTCAAGGTGCTAGTGATGACATACAAAGCCCTACATGGCGTGGGTCCGGATTACCTACGGGAGCACCTACTGCCGGCATCAACTTCCCTCCGTCCTGTACGTTCCCACAGAGGGCCTCCTCAGGGTACCACCGGTCAGAGAATGTCGGCTGGTGACCCCCAGGGGGAGAGCATTCTCAGTGGGCGCACCAATCCTTTGGAACCGCTTACCAGCTGAACTACGGATGGCCCCCGACCTTCGCTCCTTCCGGCGTGATCTAAAAACTTATCTATTCGAACAAGCCGGCCTGGCCTGATGAATTTGGGTTTTAATATTATTTTAACTAATGTATTCTTATTTTTATTGCCCTGTACACCACCCTGAGTCCTTCAGGAGAAGGGCGGTATATAAATCAAATAAATAAATAAATAAATAAATTGCTGCAATGGAGTATCTCTATTGAATTGCATTTGCAATAAAGATGTTATTGATTGGGCTACGCCAGGGGTAGGCAACCGTGGCTCTTTTATGACTCGTGGACTTCAACTCCCAGAAATCCTGAGCCAGCCATGCTAGCCCAGGAATTCTGGGAATTGAAGTCCACAAGTCATGAAGGGGCCATAGTTTCCCCATGCTGGCTCAGGAATTCTGGGAGTTTGAAGTCCACAAGTCATAAAAGTCAAGGTTGCCTACCCCTGGGCTACCCAGTGCTTTTTTTGTCATACAACAGAGTTCCGGCACCTTTTTCCAACGGATTTCCAAGTTTTAAAAGTAACTTTTGAAAATTTGATGTTTGATCCACGTGGACTTGAATTGCCCTGTCTACCGTAGCAGGTTGGTGGCAAAATCATTAAAACGGTGCATGGGGGCTGCTTGTGTGTCGAGTCCGATGCATGTGTACTTCGCGCTGGTTGTGATGTGCTGCTTGGCACTGCTCGGCTTGTGATTGGTTGTGTGGTTGCACGCTGCGGCCGTTGTGTTACACAACTGACGTGTGGGTGTGTGTACAGTGATTGACTATGTGCAAAATGTAAATAATTTCTTTATTTTTAAAAAAATCATTGGTGAATTGAAAATCATTTTTTACTTTTTAGCGTAAAATTTACTATGAACATGTGCCTTAAATGTAATAAATTAAATTTAGGTTAAGAACTGAATATATATATATATTTTAAATAAAAGATTAACAAGATGTCAGTTCCGGCACCTTTTCTCTTACAAAAAAAGGCACTGGGGCTGCTACCTCGTTTTTTTTTATATTTTTAAACATTTTGAATGGAAATCTGACAAATAGCAGTCTTAAAACTTAAGGCAGGCTTAGATAAATAAAAATGGTAGCAGGCTGCCATCTAGTGTTTGGTCTGAAAATGCGCCTACCTAGCCAAAAATCAGGCATTTGGGGGAAAAAACCACCTTTTTTATTAGCTTATTTCTAGCATTGTTCTTAGAGGGAGGTGTCAATCTGGAGGTAGTTTGCGAGACTGCACTAGAAAAATGTTTTGGGAAGCAAGTGAGTTTTCGGAGAAGGGCGGGATATAAATGGAATTAAAATAAATAAAAATAAATAAAATCTGCAGTGGTGGGTGGGGCAAACTCTCCAGCTGCACAGAGGCAGAGAAATGAGACGGTGGAGAGCAGGCGCTTACAATAGAATAGAGTTTGAAGGGACCTTTGGAGGTCTTCTAGTCCACCCCCCTATACCATCTCAGACAGGTGATTGTCCAGTTCTCTTCTTAAAGAGCTCCGGTGATGGAGCGCCCACAATTTCTGGAAGCAACTTCTGTTCCACTGGTCAATTGCCCTCACTGTCAGGAAGTTTTCTCCTTCATTCCTTAAAACCCTACATAGCATAGGGCCAGGCTATCTATGGAACCACTTCGCCCCATCACACATGAAGTATTAATACCACTTTACAAAGCCTTGGTAAGGCCACCCTTGGAATCCTGCATCCAGTTTTGGTCACCACGATGTAAAAAAGAAGTTGAGACTCTAGAAAGAGTGCAGAGAAGAGCAACAAAGATGATTAGGGGGCTGGAGGCTAAAACATATAATGAACAGTTGCTGGAATTGGATATGTCTAGTTTAATGAAGAGAAGGACGAGGAGGGACATGATAGCAGTCTTCCAGTATCTCAGGGGTTGCCCCAAAGAAGAGGGAGTCAAGCTATTCTCCAAAGCGCCTGAAGGCAGGACAAGAAGCAATGGATGGAAACTCATCAAGAAGAGAAGCAGTCTAGAACTAAGGAGGAATTTCCTGACAGTGGGAATAATTCACCAGTGGAACAATCTGCCTCCAGAAGTGGTGAATGCTCCAACACTGGAAGTTTTTAAGAACAGACTGGGCAGCCATTTGTCTGAAATGGTATAGGGTTTTCTGCCTGAGCAAGGGGTTAGACTAGATGACCTCCAAGGAGAATTCCAACTTCTTCTTCTTCTCTTCTTCTTCTTCTTCTTCTTCTTCTTCTTATTATTATTATTATTATTATTATTATTATTATTATTATTATTATTATTATTATTATTATTATTATTATTATTACCCATCCCACTCGTTCAGGCAGGGAAGGCATGCTGCGGACCCCGTCAGTCAAAGAATTTCGACTGGCAAGGTCTGGGAAGAGGGAATTCTTTGCCTCTGCCCCTGCATTGTGGAACATCTGCCCCCCCAGAGGTTAGCAAAGCCCCCAATTCTGTAATTTTATCAAGCATTTAAAACATGTTAATCCTAAATCATTCTGCTTTTAATGTTTAACTTTATTTTGACTATACTTTGTGTCAAGGTAAAAATCACCTTTGTAGAGGGCGACGGACCGTGCTTCAGAGAATGCATGATATGCTTGCAGGAAGGCAAGAAAAACACGACGCATAATCTTACTAAATACCTTTTACTTAATATATAATATAAAAACTAAATATATATTATACAGAGCTAGCTCACTACATCCTAACGTAATAGTCAGTAACAGCAAAGAGAAAAAAACAATACAGATAACAACTCAGAACTTTCTCTAGACATGCGCAAGAAACAGACTGAAACCATAACATAGCTAGTCATATGGGATTCACTATGGTTACCAGATAAGTTATCACAACAGGTGCAGAGAGCAGGGGAAAATGTACAGTTAGAAATGAACTTTCTGACGAACAAAAAAAAACGTGCAGTGACATTCCCCTTCTTTCGTCAGCAAAGTGAAGACTCAAGTAAGGCACATCTTCTCACGCAGATACTCATGCTGGGCTGTAGGAAGTGGTTTGTTCAGCATGTCAGCAATTTGATCACGTGTAGGCACATACTGTAATGACACAAAACCTTGTTTAACCAGTTGCCTTATGTTTTGATATCGGATGTCAATGTGTCTGGACCTTGAACCTGTAAAACGTGTTTCAGAAATATAAACCACAGATTCATTATCTTCCATCACTGTGATTGGTCGAATCGGATGTGTCCAGATATCTGTGACTAAAGCATCAAACCAGGTTAAAGAATTGCATGCATCAGACACACAAGCATACTCAGCTTCTGTAGAGGAACAAGAAACAAGATTCTGTTTACGCACATGCCAGTAAACAGGACATCCATTTAAAAACATCATGTAACCTGATGTACTTTTCCGTGACTTCTTATCACTCGCCCAATCTGAATCTGCAAAACAACATAACTCTGCATAGTCAGTATGTGTGGGTTCCAACAACAACTTCATGTCTTTGGTGTGTTTTAGATACCTCAATAACTTCTTAACACATGTCCAATGAAACTGTTTTGCCTTGCCTACGTGTCGTGATAACAGATTAACACTAAGTGCAATGTCGGGTCTAGTCCAACTACTAATATACAGCAGTGACCCAATGACTGAGCGATATAGTGTTTGATCTTCGAACTCAGGACTTGGTTCATGTGCCAAAATGTGAAAATCAGTTTGCATGGGTATACTCACAGGCTTAGCGTCCTCCATGTTACAGTGATGTAACAGTTGTTCAATCTTCTCTTCTTGTGTAAGACTGAACCCCTTCTGAGTTTTGGCAATTTGAACACCTAAATAAGTGTTAATACACCCTAAAGACTTCAACGTGAAAAACTTTTGTAAAGCTTTAGCAAAAACCTCACTCATCTGCTTATTTGGACCAATATAAACAATATCATCGACATAAACAAGAATTATCTCATACCTATTACCGGATCTTTTAGTAAACACGCATTCATCTGTTTCGGACTTAATAAAGCCCATTGAATTTAGTTTGTCAGAAAGACATAAGTACCACATTAAACCAGACTGTTTCAGACCATAAAGACTTTTGTGTAGAAACCAGGTATCCCCTTCTTGCTGTCGGAAACCTGGAGGACCTTTCACGTAGATTTCTTCATCAAGATCAGCGTGTAGATAAGCCGTTTCAACGTCGAACTGGAAAACTTCCAGGCCAAGGATAGTTGCAGTGGCTAAAGCAATTTTCACACTTTCAGTTCGCACCGTGGGTGAGTATGTATTTGTATAGTCCTCAGGATAACGTTGAGCGAAACCCTGGGCTACGAGTCTGGCCTTGTACAACGACTCACCATTCGGCTTCTTTTTGATCCTGTAGACCCATCGAGTACCAATAACTTTCTTGTTTGCTGGAGGGCTTGCAGGCGTAAACACTTGAAGTTTCTTTAGACTGTCCATTTCAGCCTGCATTGCCTCAAACCATTTATCTTGTTCTGATTCAGGAAGATGTTTGATCTGTGTGAACTTCTCAGGTGGAAGTGTAACATTACAAATCAAAGGTACAGGTGTTTTTGTTACTTGCCACGAATACCGTTTTGGAGGGATTCCCTTTGTGGACCTCTTGGAACGTCTTGGGCCAACCGTCCATTCTTCTTCCGTGTCGTCCTCGTCTTCATCATCGTCGCCAGCAGCAACATCGGCGGCTTGCGAAGACGGAACAGTAGGTTGAGAAGAACTTGTGGAAGGAACATTATCCTGTGAATCTTGATCATCAGGTTGCGTGGCATCAGCAACATCGTCTCTAGGAAAATAAACTCCAGGATCGTTAGAATGAATCCTGGACCAGTCAGCATCTTCCTCAAAAGTAGCAGATTGTGAAACCACAATAACATGATGAGAGTCAATGTATTTGCTCCATTTTGAATTATCATCAATGCCCATAAATCTCATCCTTTTTGTTGCAGGACCCCCTTTCTTTCTTTGGGCTAAAGGAATATTCACCATAGCATATGAACCAAAAATATGGAGATGTGAGAGATCAGGCTTGTGTCCATACAACATGAAATAAGGGGTCTGATTTATCACACTACTCCAAGTACGGTTGATGATATGGTTAGCATATTTGATAGCTTCACCCCAGTATGGAAGACTGAGGTTAGCATCTTCAAGGAGGCAACGCATCATGGTTTGCAAAACCCCATTTCTGCGTTCTGCCACCCCATTTTCAGCTGGAGTATAAGGAGCGGATGTCTGATGTACTATCCCATTCTCACGCATCCAGTCCTGGAAACGCTGAGACATGAATTCAGCACCGCGATCACTCTGGATTCTGGCAATGTTGACGTCGAATTGGGTATAGACAAGACTAGCAAAGTCTTTAAAGATCTGAAAGGTCTCAGATTTTTCTTTCATAGGATATACATATCCATATCTAGAATAATTATCAACGATTGTCAAGAAATATCTTTTACCACCAAGTGTTGGTGCAAAAGGACCAACTATGTCAGTGTGTACCAAATCAAAAATGCGTGTTGACAGGCGTGTAGCGCGTTTTGGAATTGCTGCTGCCTTGGATTTGGCTTTCTTGCAGACAGCACAGTCCAAGAACACCTTACACCCCTTTAGATCCAAACCTCTTGCAAACTCTGGCATCTTCTTCAGAACACGGAATCTGGCATGACCCAATCTTCTGTGCCACTTATGGATACACCTGGAATGCAAAGGTTTACCTGTTAGTGAATTCTCAACATTAGCATTTTTATTAGGAACCCCAGGCTTGCTGTGAGCAACCTGTGTCTTTTTTGTCTTTTTATCATTATTAGGAACCTTTGGAGTAGCAACAGGATCTCTCTCTGGGACGTCTCTCTCTGGGCCTGTGCTTTTTGGAACGTGTATACTTGCCTGCTCTTGCTGCTTAGACTTTGGTTTTAAGTAATAAACACCACCAATCAACATGGTTTCAGCAACAATATCTCCGTCTTTGACTATATAACTTGCTTTTTCAAGATGGTGGACCTGAAAATGAGAAAACCTAGACAAATGACTCTGACTAAGCAAATTACTACTGGCAGACGGAACATAGTAAACATTTGGAATGAGAGCACCGAGCTCTTCAATGTAGACAGTTCCTTTTCCCATGACCTGAACAGGATGATTGGAAAAAGAGTAAAGTTCACGAAGTTCAGGTTCAGGCTCGTGCATCTCAGTGTAAAGCTCTTTTCTGTAGGTAACATGTAATGCTGCTCCGCTGTCCAAAGTCCAAAGAAGTCGTCTGTCATACTCTGGTTGAGGCTGTGGATCGTTGGTTACAACCAATGTGACAAGTGGAGCTTGTGGATCACGCCTGGAACCACGACCACGACTTTGTCGTCCGCCTCTACCTCTGCCTCCTCTGGAATCTGTTCCTCTGGGCTGGTACGTGACGGGCGCTGGAACTCGTTGGGGACAATCCCGGGTGGCATGTCCCACACGATTGCAGATGTAGCATCTTGGCATTCTTGGAACGTAAGTCCTTCCACGGAAGGCACGCCTCGCTGAAGCTCTTGATGCAGGTGGTTCCCTTAAATGTGGTGCAGCTTGCATAAGTGCCTCTTCTTCGGCTAAAATTCTGCATACATGATCCACTGTGCGTTGAGCAATAGGCACTTGATTAATCTTGGAAATAGCATCTTTCCACTCATGATTCAAAGAATTGATGATAATGCTGATCATTTGAAAATCATCAATAGGATAGCCTTTTTCACCCAGTTCTTTTCTAATACCTTTCATTTTAGTCAAATGTGCTCCAATATGTTCACCAGGTTTTAATCTGGAACCATGGAACTCAGACAAAAGTAAACATGTAGACTCAATTGATGTAGGCCGATAACATGCCTCTAACTGAGTCCAAATTTGTTGGGCAGTTGCATCTTGTGAAAACGTGAGCTGCAATTCAGTGTCCATTGACATCAATAAAGTTGTGCATGCTCTATTATCCAAGTCCCATATGTCAGGGGTCCATGGCTGGGCAGGAGGATTAAACACCATCATGTGAGTACCTTCTCTGCGTAACAGAAGTCCAACCTCACTGACCCATGCCCTGTAATTCTGTCCTGACTTCTTTAATTTTGAGTCACCAGTCAGTGGTACAATGGAAGGTGTTTGATGAGGAATATACAATTGAGGTACTGGCTGTGCAGGTTGTGCAATCCGACCATAACCTGCAGGGGGCACCAGTGGCGTCTGTGCCTGGACATGCGGCAGTTGCATTGAAGCTGCCGGTAGTCTTGGTGCTGGCTGTGCCTGTCTTTGAGCTGCTATTCCACCCTGGCCAGCAGGAGGCGCTGGCGCTGGGGCTGGTGCATTAGCATAATCTGCAGATGACACTGGCCTTCGCATATAAGAACCCGGTGGCAATTGCATGTGGGTTAAATATGGCTGTGCTCTGCCAGGTAGAGGGGCTTGCATAGAAGCAATATTAACAGGAGAAGCAATAGTAACAGGAATCCTAGCACCATCAGGGACTGGAGCCTCAGATAATGGCAGAAATCTTGTATCTCTGAGCAAAGACTCCTCCATAGACAATTGCGAGAGTGAGAGCTCCAATTCATGTCTTAATGCAGCTTCACCAGTAGATGGTGCTATAACATTTGCTTCAGGCATCACTGTGGCTCTGTATGTCCTTTGAGACAGCCCATAATCATGTGACATAGGAGCCTCCGGTTCCCATTCGTCTTGCATGACACTCAATGATGGGCGTGACTTAGGCTTTGGGGAAGAAGGAGGCAATATGGCTTCTCCTTGTGGGTGTGGCAATATGGCCGGTTCATGCTCATAATTCCTCTCATATTGCTGAACCATTGACACATATTTCTTTGCCTGCTGCAAACGCCTTTCAAAAACCCCAATTTGTTCACAGTAGCCTTGCATAGCCCTATCTCGCATAGTTTGCTTGGGGCTTGAAGGAGCAGAAGAAATTTTCTTTGGCTGAACTTTAGGTTTCGCTCCAAGCCTTTGAAATTCATCTTGAGCCCCTGGAGTGTGAACATTTCCAAAAACAGCTGCCAGGGAGCTTGGAAAAGTAGAAAAAGGAGTGACTGACCTTGCATCGTCGACAGGAGCAGGTGCGTCTTCTCCAAGGCGTGTGGCCGAAGCTATCGGAGTTCTTAAAGTTGAAGGGAGCTGGCCCACAGAAAGACTCCTTTTTAGCCGTGGCTTCCTTCCTGACATGTTTCAGCAGTTAATCACCGCTGCCTCACTAGCACTAACTAACTGATAACAGCCGCAGAAACATGCATCTCCAAAAACATAAATCAAACCATCCTCGATACCAAAATGTCAAGGTAAAAATCACCTTTGTAGAGGGCGACGGACCGTGCTTCAGAGAATGCATGATATGCTTGCAGGAAGGCAAGAAAAACACGACGCATAATCTTACTAAATACCTTTTACTTAATATATAATATAAAAACTAAATATATATTATACAGAGCTAGCTCACTACATCCTAACGTAATAGTCAGTAACAGCAAAGAGAAAAAAACAATACAGATAACAACTCAGAACTTTCTCTAGACATGCGCAAGAAACAGACTGAAACCATAACATAGCTAGTCATATGGGATTCACTATGGTTACCAGATAAGTTATCACAACAGGTGCAGAGAGCAGGGGAAAATGTACAGTTAGAAATGAACTTTCTGACGAACAAAAAAAAACGTGCAGTGACACTTTGTATCCCCAAAAGTAAGGCCTACCTACACCAACAATAAGCCCTAGCTTGATTTTGGGGGGTGGGCCTAATATAAGCCCTATCCCAAAAATAAGCCCTAGTTTTGGGGCAAGGCACACCCCTAAAAATCTTGATTCTATCCCTCTGTTAATGCAGAGGGATAGAATCAAGATCACGGGAAGTGTTGATACCACTTTACAATGCCTTGGTAAGGCCACACTTGGAATGCAGCATCCAGTTTTGGTCCCCACGATGTAAAAAAGATGTTGAGACTCTAGAAAGAGTGCAGAGAAGAGCAACAAGGATGATCAGCGGACTGGAGGCTAAAACATACGGAGAACGGTTGCTGGAATTGGGTATGTCTAGTTTAATGAAAAGAAGGTCTAGGGCAGGGGTAGGCAACCTTGGCTCTTTTATGACTCGTGGACTTCAACTCCCAGAATTCCTGAGCCAGCCATGCTGAGGGAAAAGGGAGTTTCCAAGCTGAGTCACGCTGGCTCAGGAATTCTGGGAGTTTTAGTCCACCGAGTCATAAAAGAGCCAAGGTTGCCTACCACTGGTCTAAGAGGTGACATGATAGGAGTTTTCTTTGAAGACGCTTCGCTTCTCATCCAAGAAGCTTCTTCAGCTCTGACTAGATGGTGGGGAATGGAAGGATTGCATCTAGTCAGAGCTGAAGAAACTTCTTGGATGAGAAGCGAAACGACTTCAAAGAAAAACAAGGAAGTCCAGTTGCCTCCTGAAAAAGCACCTTTGGGACAACCATGACCTGGATGACGGAGAACCTCCATAGACATTTGCTAAACCAAAGCATTTTAGCAGGCACTCCACAGGTGCCAGTAATAAAAAGACTTCTTGGAACCATGTGTAATTATTAAATCTTGTGATAATTCAACTTTGTGATTCTGAGATTTCAGAGTTAGCTAAAAGGCTTCAACCACTTGCAAAGTTGAATTACAATTTTATTTGATGTTGGAATGCTGTTACAGAAGCAACATAATTTGCCGGTCAGTGGCAAATTAAACCTGTCTGAGGTATTTGCCTGTCGGGATTTCCCAAGTTTTGGCAAAGGATGAAAGACAAAAGGCTCCATTGCTCTTGGAGCCTCAAGAATAGTTGTGTAAATTAGCATATTCTGAAAAAAATAAATACAGGTAGTCCTCGGCTTAACAACCATTTGTTTAATGACCAAAGTTACAATGGCATTTTAAAAAAGCGTTTTATGACCATTTTTCACATTAAGACCATTGCAGCCTCCCTGGGGTCATGATCAAAATTCAGACGCTTGGAAACTGGCAAGTACCTATGACGGTTCCAGTGTCCCAGGATCACGTGATCCCCTTTTGTGACCCCCCGACAAGCAAAGTCAATGGGGGAAGCCAGATTCACTTCACCACCATTACTAACTTAACAGCTGCAGTGATTCACTTAACAACAGTGGCGAGAAAAGTTGTAAAATAGGTCAAATCTCACTTAACATCTGTCTCGCTTAACAACAGAAATATTGGGCTCAGTTGTGGTCGTAACTGGAGGATTACCTGTAAGAATTAATTCAGCTCTCTGAGTAGCTAAGCCATGGGAAGTTAAGAACTACCTGTTGGTAAAACCTGGAAATAAAAAAAAACCCTTTCTAAGGAAATCAGGCACTTCCACAAACACTGGAAAACTCCATAGATGTCCTCTCCAGCTCAATCGGAAGGCCTCTTTACCTTGTTAAAAAAGTGTGACATATTTAAGTACCGGAAAATCACCACTTAAAATGTGGAAATTCTACAGCCGTAAGGAAATTTCCAAGGCTAATAATTCTGTTTACCGTATTTTCCGGCGTATAAGACTGGGCGTACAAGATGACCCCCGACTTTTGAGAAGATTTTCATGGGTTAAAAAGTCGTCTTATACGCCGGAAAATACGGTATTGTAGCAATAAGGGCATCAGGCTAGCCGCTAGAAACTAGGAGACAGTGAGTTCTAGTTAGGCATGAAAGCTGGCTGGTGGACTTTGGGCCAATCACCAGGAGATAGCGAGTTCTAGTCTCGTTTTAGGCATGAAAGCCAGTTGGATAACTTTAAACCAATCACCAGGAGATGGTGAGTTTTAGTTCTGTCTTAAGAATGAGAGCTTATTGCGTGACTTTGGGCCAATTATCAGAAGACTGTGAGTTCTAGTTCCACTTTAGGCATGAAAGCCAGCTGAATGACTTTGGGCCAATCCCCAGGCAATTGTGAGTTCTAGTCTTATCTCAGGCACGAAAGCCAGCTAGATAACTTTGGGACAATCAACAGGCGATTGTGAGTTCTAGTCCCGCCTTAGGCATGAAAGCCAGTTAGATAACTTTAAACCAAATCACCAGGAGATGGTGAGTTTTAATCCTGCCTTACGCATGAAAGCCTTGGGCCGGTCACTCTATCTCAGCCAAAGGAAGGAAGCAATGGCAAACCACTTCTGAAAAATCTTGCCAAGAAAACTGCAAGGACAGTTTTCGCCACGAGTCAAAACTGACTCGAAGGCAGAAAAATAAAAACAAAGCGCGGTCTGGATTCTTCCCAACTAAGTATGAGTTGAATAACCGAGAAGGAGAATTCTTACGCCTGGATTGCAAACGTTGGCTTGAAGTGCTTCAACGTGACGCGACATGCAAGGGAAAAGCAAAGCAAAGCAAACGCCAAGAACATAGTTGGACCAGCCTCCGCGAGGATGAATAAATTGCAAGATGCTACGTATTTCGTTGGGAAATAATTTAGTTTCGCTGCCGCTGGTAATGCCGCATTTCATTCTGTAATCCACTGGCAATCATAAATAAATATAGGTATAACTGATGGAAGGATAGGCTGGTGGGGTCACCACGGTGAAAAGCAACAATCTCATTTAGTAGAAAAGATTTCAAAAACATCATTTAACTCAGTGCTGGCTGGGGAATTCTGGGAGTTGAAGTCCACCCACCTTCAAGTTGACATGGTTGAGAAAGTCTGATCAACTTGACCTTTGCTGATCTCAAAACTTAGCAGGGCTACCTTGGTTAGTACAGACAGTCCTCTACTTACAACAGTTTGTTTAGTGACCATTCCAAGTTACAACGGCACTGAAAAATGTGACTTATGACTGTTTTTCACACTTAGAACCACTACAGCATCCCCTTGGTCCTCTGATCCAAAGTCAGATGCTTGGCAACTGACTCGTATTTATGACCGTTGCGGTGTTCTAGGGTCACGTGATCCCCTTTTGCGACCTTCTGACAAGCAAAGTCCAGGGGGAAAAGCCAAATTCACTCAACAACCGTTCACTAATTGAAGAACTACAGTGATTCACTTAACAATCATGGCAAAAAAGGTCATAAAATGGCTTTTTTATGGGGCAAAACTCACTTAAGAAATGTCTCACTTAGGAACAGAAATTTTGGGTTCCACTGTGGTTGAGGATGACCTGTACTTTGATAGAGGACCACCTGAGAATTTCAGGCTATTGATTAGATGGGAAGTTGAGAAGCTAAACAATGGAAATTATTTCCATATTGTTACAGAATCCAACAGGAATACAGCCTCAGAATCAGTGTGACGTTATCTCCATCTTTCCCTTTGATCCAGCAAGCTAAAAACACCCATGAAACATGCAATGTTTCCCCAGGATGAGGATCATGGCTTGGTTCAAACATGAAGCCATGTTGGAGGAAAAAAATTTCTCCTCAGCGGCTACAGGAATCTGATTTTTAACTTCCTTTATAACTCTGATTTTTAACCTCCGGGAGCTAAACCAATGATAGAAACATTGCTGGAAAAGATGGAGGTGAAATCTGTTTTGGGCAGGGCTGGTAAATTACACAACTGAGTGTAAATAACACACACACACACACACACACACAACATCCTGTTGGTTGCCTACCTCTGTATTCAGGTGTTTAACCATAGCTTATTTGCTAATAAAGTGCAATAACCAGGTCAGGTAGTCCTCAACTTAAGACTACAATTGGAACCCGAATTTCTGTCGCTAAATAAGGCAGTTGATAAGTTAGAGGCCCAATTTTACGACCTTTTTGGATTCACTGAACAACTACAGCGATTCAATTTCGAAGCAAATCACTGCAGTCATTAAGTGAATTACCTGGTCATTAAGCAAATCCAAATTCCCCTACTGGCTTTGCTTGCTGGAACCCAACCCGGAATAGCACAAACGGAGAGGATACAATGCCGCAACTAAATACACATCAACTGCATGAATTCTGATCATGTCACCGTGGGGATGGCTGTGGCGGTCATCAATGTGAGCCCTGGCTGTAAACCACTTTTTTTTCAGCGCCGTTGTAACTTTGAAAGGTCACTAAGTGGTGGTAAGTTGAAGACTACATGTAAGAGACAAGACAACATTTGCAGATTTTAAGTAGCCTTCCCAAACTTAAATGAAAATCACTGGGTTTTTTGGCGGGATATTTTGTGTACAGCAGCCAAAAGTGAAGAACACAAAAGACTGAGAGGGATTTTGGGCTGACATTTTTTGTTGTTAATGTGGGGAAGCCACCTGAGGAGGGATGAGGAGATGTTGTGTTGCTGGGCAACAAAGCCAATATTTTGGCCTTCAAACAGATCAGCGGGAGTCTGATCTACTCAGGCCTGATACAGGCCGTCCTCAACTTATAACAGTTCATTTAGCGACCAAAGTTACAACGGCACTGAAAAAAGTGACTTGTGACCATTTTTCACACGACGGTTGCAGCATCCCCATGGTCACGTGATCAGAATTTCAGATGCTTGGCAACTGCTTCATATATATGACAGTCGCAGTGTTCCGGGCTCAGGTGATCCCCTTTTGCGACCTTCTGACAAGCAAAGTCAATGCAGAAGACCGATTTGCTTAACAACAATTAAGTTAACGATTCATTTAACAGATTCACTTAACTCCAACTTAACAAAGGCAATGATTCACTTAACCGCTGTGGCAAGAAAAGTTGTAAAATGGAGCAAAACTCACTTAACAAATATTTCACTTAGCAACTGGAATTTTGGACTCAGTTGTGGTTGTAACTCGAGGACTACCTGTGTCAAACTATTATGAATTCGAAACAGGCTGTTCCAATCTTATCAGAAGTATTTCAAGTTGTCTCCAACCTCACCCATCATTTGAGCATTTTAAAAAAAACCAAAACCTTAGTATGGAATGACTATTATGTCTCAATCCTGTTTCTTCATTTCAATACAGGTAGTCTTCAACTTACAAATATTCATTTAGGGACCTTAGTTACGTCGCCAAGGTGACTTATGATGCTTTTTTCACGGCCCTTGCAGCATTTCCCATGGCCACGTGGTCAACGTTCCACATGCTTGGCAACTGACTCATATTTATGACGGTCGCAGTATCCCAGGGTCATGTGATCACCTTTTGAGACATTCTGACAAGCAAAGTGTCAAAGTGTGCATAGTTTTATTGCGCTGAGGTAACCCCGGAGTGAACACAGTAAACAATGGTTTGTATTAAATGGTGATTTATCTTACACTATCTACAATATCAAACACCAGGAACAATATACATACACATGTTAATACAGCAGGAGCCAACAAACCACAATTACAGCAGGAAACGGATGCGAGAGAACACATCAGCAGAGTCTTCCCTTTATACAAGGTTCTTAAAGAGACACAGACCCTGCTGGGTCATTCCCATCATTACATTATATCTTACATCTTACATTACATAAGCTGTTGGCTGTTTAATCAATACCTTGACACAAAGTCAAGGGGGAAGTGGATTTGCTTAACAAATAATTCATTTAACAACTGCAGTGATTCACTTAATGGCTGTGGAAAAAACGGTCATAAAATGGGCCGTTTAACAACTGCCGTGCTTAGCAAAGGAAATTTGGGGCTCAATTGTGGTCGTAAATCAAGGACTACCTGTAGTTTTTAATTTAAATTGTATTGTGAATTCTGGTTTGCTATCCCGAGCATCTTCTGGGAGACTCGTGACCATCAAAATATTTAACAAATAATTAAGAAATACATCTGTTTTCAAGTGAAAACCTTCTGAATTCAAAACACTTCTCTTGCCAAAGCTAACACGGGCACACAAGAATACGGGCAGAATTCTTACGACCATATCTGAGCCTCAAATTTCTGCTGCTAAGCAAAGCAGTTGTTAAACGCTCCATTTTACGATCTTTCTTGCTATAGTTGTTAAGTGAATCGCTAAATTAGAAACACGGCTGTTAAGTGAATCCGGCTTCCTCATTGACTTTGCTAGTCAGAAGGTTGCAAAAGGAGATCACATGACCCCCGGGACACTGCGACTGTCATAAATACGAGTCAGTTGCCAAGCGGCTGAATTTTGATCATGTGACCATGGGGATGCTACAATGGTCGTGTGAAAAACGGCCATAAGTCACTTTTTTCCCCCAGTGCTGTTGAAACTTTGAACGGCCACTAAGCGAATCGTTATAAGTTGAGGACTACCTGTAAGTGGGCTTCCTTCATGAATGTCTCCTGAAGGTGAATCACCAATTTCTATGGGGCAAGAGGCCTACCTAATTCCCACACAAAAATCCAACACATTCCTGTTTGCAGTTTTAGCAAATCCGGGTTAGTCTTTTAAGTGGAAAACTAGCCTGACCTCCAGTTAGAACTAAGGTCTGGATTAGAACATGATTTGCAAAGTCAGCTCCAGGCTGTGGCTTGTGACACGACGCAACGACGCAACGAGAGATGGCCGGCTGCCGAAGGAGTTCTGCCTATTTGTAACGAATCAGCCGTATAATCTTATTATTCATAAAATCGGCAGTGTGTGGATGAGAGGAGTCCACGCAAAAGCCATCGCTCATGGCGATCTTCAGCACTTCCTCCACAAAGACCTGGAAACTGTTAATTTGCTTCTTGGTGGGCAGGACCCACAACCTCTTTAAGTTCTGCCTGGTGTATTCCTCTTCGGGGAGACCTTCCACGCTGGCCACCCAGTCCAAGGTGACATGATAGGGGTCTTCTAAGTAGCTACAGATGGAGGCCAGGTTGCCATTGAAACAGTAGTAAAGTTTGGAACCCAGATGTTTGAGGAACAAACTGGAGGTGCTGAAGATGTGGGCGCTGAACACCTCCATGTTAGAAGAGGACAAGCTGTAGATCTGAGGAGCTTCCCGGACAGTGAAATGAACGATTTGTGTCCTCTGATCCAAGGTGATGTTGAGCATCGCGTTCTTCTCGGTTTTAGAGAGCTCCACTTCCTTCTCTTGTAGAGCCTCAATGAGCGGTTGGACCTGGTAAAAGTCCGCTTCCCGTCGAAGCAGGCCCATTTCTTGGAAGTCCTCAGGAAGGTCCAAGTGAGAAGTTCTCAAGAAGTTGAGGATGTAGCGGAACACTTTGCCGTCTCGGTCAATGAAGCAGTGGCCTTGGCTGTCTCTTTTGGTGGGCATCTTCCCGCTGAACATGGCGCCCAGCATGGAGTCTGGAAAGCTGGTCAAAGTGGAGAGGGACGTCGTGTAGAGCTTCCCGCCAACGTTCAGCGTTATGGGTTCTGACATGGCTGGAAACGAAGCAGATCTAGGAGAAGGAAGGGAGGGAGGGAAGAAAGAAGGAAGGAAGGCAAGTGAGCAAGCAAGAGGGAAGGAAGGAAGGAAGGAAGGAAGGAAGGAAGGAAGGAAGGAAGGAAGGAAGGAAGGAAAGGAAGGAGAGAAAGCAGGCAGGAAAGAAAAGAAAGAGAAAGGAAGGAAGGAAATAAAGAAAGAAGAAAAAGAAAGAAAGAAAGAAAGAAAGAGAAAGAAAGAAAGAAGAAAGAAAGAAAGAAAGAAAGAAAGAAAGAAAGAAAGAAAGAGAAGAAAGAAAGATCAAATTATATTAATTCATTTTTTTGCAGGGAGAGGAAAACCCCCGAATGCACTCCAGGTCGTCCTTGACTTACGACAACATTGGGACTGGAATTTCTGTTGCTAAGCAAGGTGCTTGTTAATTGAGTCACGCCCAGTTTTAAGCTGCCCCACGTGGCAGCCGACATTTGCAGCCTTCCAGAGCCACAAAATGGCTATTTGCGACCCTCCCAAAAGCAAAGTCAAGGGGGAGCCACATTCACTCAACCACCGCGCCCCTAACTCAACCACTGCAAAGATTCACTTAACCACTGCAGCAAGTAAGGTCGTAAAATGGGACAAAACTCACTTAACAACCGCCTCGCTTAGCAATGGAGACCCTGCTCCCAATTAGCCTTGTTAAGTCCAGGACTATATTATGCTCAGGAGTTGCCACTTTGCAAATTCAAGGGGGCTGTGCTGACATTTGAGAGCCTTATAGTTATATATTAATCCGATCTTTAAAACGTGCCAGAGATTGCCCTGTCACAAACCACACAACCTTTTTGCAGTGATTTTCTATGTGGCAAAGTGGAGGTTTTGTGGGGGTTTTTTTTCTGCCACTCCCCCAGTTCTGCGATCGCTCTTGGTTAACGTACGGCTGGCGACAAGCTGCTTGCACGTTTCCGACAGCAGCTCAAAATGTCTTCTTTCGCGGAGGCTTTTAATTGAATTTTGGCTGCTATTTTTTTTTTTGCTGTCCTGCTTTTCAGAGGCTGCGGGTCGATGGGATCCTGCCCTGTACCCTTGAATTGGGGTTGTTATATTCATAATAAAAACGGGGTAATAATATTACAGTATGTGGAATTAGATTAACATCCATCTGTTCCAAATTTTGAGGTTTTCTGCTCTGAAGCAAGGACAATGGTAATGATGATGATGATGATGATAGTAGTAGTAGTAGTAAAGTTGGAAGGGACCTTTGAGGTCATCTAGTCCAACCCCCTACTCAGGCAGGAAACCCTATCCCATTTCAGACAAACGGCTGCCCAGTCTCTTCTTAAAAACCTCCAGTGTTGGAGCATTCACCGCTTCTGGAGGCAGGTTGTTCCACTGATTGTTTTAACTTCATTGTTTTCATTTTTGTTTGCATATATTCTTGTTTTCTTTTATTTGAAAATTTATGTACCTATATATTGTTGCCCATAAAACTCAGGCACCGGAGTTAAATTTACATTGGGAACTCCCAGCTCCCAATCTATCAGAATAGAGCTGGAAGGGATCTTGGAGGTCATCTAGTCCAACCCCCTGCTCAGGCAGGAAACCCTATACCGTTTCAGACAAACGGCTGTCCAGTCTCTTCTTTAAAACCTCCAGTGTTCGAGCATTCACAACTTCTGGAGGCAGGTTGTTCCACTGATTGTTTTAACTTTAACCTTCTCCTTAGGGAGAAGGGCGGTATACAAATCAAATAAATAAATAAATAAATAAACTTCATTGTTTTCATTTTTGTTTGCATATATTCTTGTTTTCTTTTATTTGAAAATTTATGTACCTATATATTGTTGCCCATATAACTCAGGCACCGGAGTTAAATTTAAATTGGGAATTCCCAGCTCCCAATCTATCAGAATAGAGCTGGAAAGAATCTTGGAGGTCATCTAGTCCAACCCCCTGCTCAGGCAGGAAACCCTATGCCATTTCAGACGGCTGTCCAGTCTCTTCTTAAAAACTTCCAGTGTTGGAGCATTTGCAGCTTCTGGAAGCTTCCTTAAATAACTTTTTGTCCTATTTTTTTAAAAAAAGGTTTTGTTCCCCCCCCCCACTGCCTTTAATCCTCAATCTGGGGTTAAAAATTTATCAGCTTAAACATCAGACGCTTCGAAAACAGCTAAAAGCCAAAGTCTTTTTTGCTTTAAAAAAAATGCAGAAAAAAATGTGTCTAAAAATATGTTTGTGTGTTTCCTACCCAAATGACAGTTAGGGAAGGAAGAGATATTATGCGGTGGGTATATTTATATTTTCAAGAATATAGAACAGCCATACAGGTGATTAGTTTCCAAGTAAAAGTAGCTCTCGTCTTACAACACTTCATTTAGTGACCGGTCAGTTACAGCGGCACTGAAAAAAAGGAACTTATGACCATTTTTCACACTTACAACCTTTGCAGCATCCCCATGGTCACGTGATCAAAATTCAGACACTTGGCAACTGGTTCATATTTATGACAGCTGCAGAATCCCGGGGTGAGGTGATCCCCTTTTGCAACCTTCAGACAAGCAAAGTCAACGGGGAGAGCCAAATTCACTTAACAACCGTGTTATTAACTTAACAACTGCAGTGATTCACTTAACAACTGTGGCAAGGAATGTCCTAAAACGGGGCAAAACTCACTTAACAAATGTCTCACTTAGCAACATAAATGTTGGGCTCAATTGTGGTCGTAAACTGAGGACTGCCTGTATTGCCCTCTTCCAATTGGCGGGCCCCGATGTCATCCTCCAGCAGGCATAACTTGATTTCCACAGATTTTACACATTATAGGACAGGGGTCCCCAACCTCAGGGCTGCGGTCCGGCCCAGTGTCTGTGCGTGTGCGTGCCCACCACCTCACTTCTGCTAGCACCGCAGCCTCGGAGCGCAAAAACATGCCACCACCGCGCCTCAGGGTGCGAAAATGGGATGCCACCACAGCTGTGAAAACAAGACAACACCATGCCACAGCTGCAAAAACGGGCTGCCGCAGCGCCGCCTCAGCACATAAAAACAAGACGCCACAGCTGTGCTGCAAGGCGCAAAAATGGATGATGCTGTGCCGCGGGGCACGGAAATGGGCCACTGCCACACTGCAAGGTGCAAAAATGGCCGCCGCTGTGCCTCAGGGCACAGAAACAAGGCACTGCGCCACATAAAAACAGGGCAGGGCTAGTGAGTATCACGCCGGCACTAGCGCCGCCCCGTTTGCGGCGCGCACATGTGCGCGGCCCCATAAGCGCGGGCTCACACGCGTCTGTAAAATGCTTCCCCCTCCCTTTTCCTCCGGTCGGCCAACCGACAAAGGTTGGTGACCTCTGTTACAGGACAAACTGTAATTTAATAAAAAAAAGGTTGGTAAAAGTCACAGGTTGAATTCCAGGCATTTTTACGAAGCCAGGATTGTGTGAGATCACAAGCAAACAACTTGTGACCAAACTGGTCTGTTGCACAATCATCCAGAGGTTTCCACTGTTCCTCCGGTAGAAAAGTGAGATTCTCTCAGCTCGTTGCACCAGAAGGCCTCTGTGTGTGTGTGCGCGCGTGTGTGTGTGTGTGGCTGTATGTGTATGGATAAGAAGTAAGATTTGAATTTTAAGTAGTCCTCGAATTACAACTACAATCGAGCCCCATATTTCTGTCATTAAGTGAGACATTTGTTAAGTCAGCCTTGCTCCGTTTTACGACTTTCCTTGCCACCGTGGTGAATTATTGCGGTTGTTAGTAACATCATTGTTAAGTGAATCTGGCTTCCCCCCTATTGATTTTGCTGGTTGGAAGGTCACAAATAGTGATCACAGGATCCCGGGATCCCCTTTTGTAACCTCCTGACCAGCAAACTCAATGGGGGAAGCCAGATTCACTTAACAGCAGTGTTACTAACTGAACAACTGCAGTGATCCACTTAACCACTGTGGCTAGAAAAGTCGTAAAACGGGCTAAAACTCACTTAACGAATGTCCCACTTAGCAACCTAATTTTGGGGCTCAATTACAATCGTAAATCAAGGACTGCCTGTATTGTGATTTGCTTAACAACGTTGGCCAAAAAAGCTTATAAAATCAGGCACTGAGCAGCAGAAATTTTGCTCCCAATTCTAGCCATAAGTCAAGGAATATCTAGAGGAGGAGGCTATATTGACCAACTGAGGCTCACAATTCAGCCCAAAATTGATGGGGCTAAGCAAGACAGCTGTGAAGTGAATTTTGCCCCATTTTACGACCTTTCTTGCCACCGTTGTTAAGTGAATCAGCGCAGTTGTTATGCGAGTAGGACGGTTGTTAAGTGAATCTGGCTTCCCCCAGACTGACTTTGCTTGTCAGAAGTTTGCAGAAGGGGATCACGTGACCCCCGGGGACACTCCAATCGTCGTTAAGTGCATGTCAGTTGCCAAGCCTTCAAATTTTGATCACGTGCCCACGGCGATGCTGAAACGGCCCTGTGGGAAACGATTCCTAAGTCACTTTTTTCCAGCGCCGTTGTAACTTCAAACGGTCGCTAAATAAGACAAGGGCTACGGCAGAAACACAAAAGGCGGTTGAGCAAGTGCAGAAGGAAGAAAACCAGTATTTCTACAAGGATTAGGGGGAAAAAAAATCCCAGCCACTTTGAAATACCTGCTAGTCAGAATGGCCGATAGCCTTTAAATCTTTTCTATTGCTGGCTGGATAATTAAAGCGCTGAAAAAAAAGTCAGTACTTAGTTCGGCACACCCACACCCTCGCACAATGAAGATGCCAACTTTCAGGAAGAAGAGTGCGTTCTATTTCGAGTAACACGATGCATTTTGAAGTTCTCAACGGGCACTGTTTCTTCTTTGATAAGGAAAAAACCAAAGCAAAACCTGAACAGGCTAAAGTGCTTTGGTACTTTAAAATTCAAACAAACCAGTACATTCCACACAACATCCCAGTCGGTTTAGAAAGACCAAGAAGTATTTGAGGGGTTGCCACCAAGAAGAGGGGGTCAAATTATTCTCCAAAGCACCAGAGGGCAGGATAAGAAAGAACGGATGGAAACTAATCAAGGAGAAAAGCAACCTGGAATTAAGGAGAAACTTCCTAACAGTGAGGACAATCAACCAGTGGAACAGCTTGCCACCAGAAATCGCGGGCGCTCCATCACTGGAGGTTTTTAAGAAGAGGCTGGACAGTCACTTGTCTGAAATGGTATAGGTTGAGCAGAGGGCTGGACTAGAAGATCTCTAAGGTCCCTTCCAGCTGTGTTATTCTATTCTGTTCTGTTCCATTCTATTCTATATTTTCTATTCTATTCTATTCTATTCTATTCTATTCTATTCTATTCTATTCTATTCTATTCTATTCTATTCTATTCTATTCTATTCTATTCTATTCTATTCTATTCCATTCCATTCCATATATTCTATTCTATTCTATTCTATTCTATTCTATTCTATTCTATTCTATTCTATTCTATTCTATTCTATTCTATTCTATTCTATTCTATTCTATTCTATTCTATTCTATTCCATTCCATTCCATTCCATTCCATTCCATTCCATTCCATTCCATTCCATATATTCTATTCTATTCTATTCTATTCTATTCTATTCTATTCTATTCTATTCTATTCTATTCTATTCCATTCCATTCCATTCCATTCCATTCCATTCCATATTTTCTATTCTATTCTATTCTATTCTATTCTATTCTATTCTATTCTATTCTATTCTATTCTATTCTATTCTATTCTATTCTATTCTATTCTATTCCATTCCATTCCATTCCATTCCATTCCATTCCATTCCATTCCATTCTATTCTATTCTATTCTATTCTATTCTATTCTATTCTATTCTATTCCATTCCATTCCATTCCATTCCATTCCATTCCATTCCATTCCATATTTTCTATTCTATTCTATTCTATTCTATTCTATTCTATTCTATTCTATTCTATTCTATTCTATTCTATTCTATTCTATTCTATTCTATTCTATTCTATTCTATTCTATTCTATTCTATTCTATTCTACCTAGAGAAACAACTGGAGAAAAATCACAAAATGTAAAGACCTGCAAACAGAGGCAGCACAACTGACCCCACAATTTCTGTGGCTAAGCGAGACAGTTGCGAAGAGAGTTTTGCTCCATTGGATGGCTTTTCTTGCCAAAGCTACTAAGTGAATCACTGCAGTTGTTAATTAATAACACGGTTGTTAAGTGAAATCTGAACTCCTCATGGGCTTTGCTTGTCAGAAAGTTGCAAAGGGGATCACATGACCCCCCAGGACTCTGCAACCACCATAAATATGAGTCAACTGCCAAGGGTCTGAATTCTGATCATATGACCATGGGGATGCTGCAACGGTCGTTAAGTGTGAAAAACAGTCATAAGTCAGTTTTTCCCAGGCCTGTTGTATCTTTGAATTGTCAATGGAGATTCTCCGTTCTCCAGGTCAGGGTTGTCCCCAAAGTGCTTTATTTCAGGAGGCAACTGGACTTTCTTGTTTTTTCTTTGAAGACGTTTCGCTTCTCATCCCAGAAGCTTCTTCAGGTTCTGACTGAATGGTGGGGGAATGGAAGGATTTGTACTCCTTGCAGACAGCTGGTCATTTGCCTTCTTTCATTTGCCTGAGTGGTGCAAATGCGTGTGGAGCCTTTTTGGAACTGTTGAAAGGACTGTGTTGTATAGATCAACACAGACAGATCTCCAGGTGGCCTCAACGACTCTCTAAAAGAATGCAAATGACCAATTGTCCGCAAGGAATATAAATCCTTCCATTCCTCACCATCCAGTCAGAGCTGAAGAAGCTTCTCGGATGAGAAGCGAAACGTCTTCAAAGGAAAAACAAGGAAGTCCAGTTGCCTCCTGAAACAGCACCTTTGGGATACTTTGAGTTGTCACTAAATGTTGTAAGTTGAGGACTGCTTGTAGAAACAGAACACCTGTGCCAAAAGAAAGTACAGATAATGCACCTTGGGTACAATCCCCAAACAACCAGAATACCACTTGAACACCATCAGCATTGATAAAATCTCCATCAGTCTATTGCAAAAGGCAGCTTTACTTAGAACAGCTAACACCAGGGGTCTTCAAACTTAGCCCTTTTATGACTTGTGGACTTCAACTCCCAGAATTCCTCAGCCAGCATGCCTGGCTGAGGAATTCTGGGAGTTGAAGTCCACAAGTCATAAAAGGGCTAAGTTTCAAGACCCCTGGCTAACACCATTGAACAACAACATCTGCCCGTCCCAGGTCCTTGAGAAGGACTTGATAGGTGGATAAAAATGCCAAATCCAGCCTTAACATCTGGCTGACTCTGCAACAACCGTAATAATTTATTAAACTGGTATGCTGCCCAATTAACTTGTGCAATCTACACCAACGTTTTTCAAAGTTGGTCGTTTTAAGGCGTGTGGACTTCAACTCCCAGAATTCCCTATCCAGCTGGGATGCTGGGAATTGAAGACTTAAAGTTACCAAATTGGTAAAATATTGCTCTAGGTCTAGGTCGGATGTGGCTGCTTCAGGTCTGCTTATGTTTTGAGGTGCACCCTAACCTTAAATTCAAACTAAATTCATATGGAAATTTACTCTGAAGTCCCACTATAATAAACCTCGGCAGGGGTTTTATTGCATATAGCCCTCCACAAGTCTTACCAAACAATCTTCTTTCAAGGGATCAGGGTTTGTGTAAACTGCTTAGCTTGGGCCATCATCTGGGTTTCCAAGAACCTGTGAAAGGGGGAGAGAACAGCCAGTATTGTCTGAAAAGCAGATTATTATCCCTAAGACATAACTAATGCTAGGTGAAAGACTAGGAATTGTATGACATTTACTGGGCTTCAGTTAAGGTAAGGATAGCTGTTTTCCTTCAAGCTTTGTTGCTAATGTTTTTGTTCCAAACTTCTGGACTTCAACTCCCAGAATTCCTTGAGCATCGTAAAGAATTCTGGAAGTTGAAGTCCACCCATCCGGGTCGCCAGTTAAGCAAACAATACTTTAGACTGGTGTTTCTCAACTCTAGCAACCTTAAACTCTGTGGATTTCAATTCCCAGAATTCCTTGGGCATTGCAGTGAATTCTGGAAGCTGAAGTCCACCCATCCGGGTTGCCAGTTAAGCAAACAATACTTTAGACTAGTGTTTCTCAACTTTAGCAACCTTAAACTCTGTGGATTTCAATTCCCAGAATTCCTTGGGCATTGCAGAGAATTCTGGAAGCTGAAGTCCAACCATCCGGGTCGCCAGTTAAGCAAACAATACTTTAGACTGGTGTTTCTCAACTTCAGCAACCTTATACTCTGTGGATTTCAATTCCCAGAATTCCTTGGGCATTGCAGAGAATTCTGGAAGCTGAAGTCCAACCATCCGGGTTGCCAGTTAAGCAAACAATACTTTAGACTGGTGTTTCTCAACTCTAGCAACCTTATACTCTGTGGATTTCAATTCCCAGAATTCCTTGGGCATTGCAGAGAATTCTGGAAGCTGAAGTCCACCCATCCGGGTTGCCAGTTAAGCAAACAATACTTTAGACTAGTGTTTCTCAACTTTAGCAACCTTAAACTCTGTGGATTTCAATTCCCAGAATTCCTTGGGCATTGCAGAGAATTCTGGAAGCTGAAGTCCACCCATCCGGGTTGCCAGTTAAGCAAACAATACTTTTAGACCGGTGTTTTTCAACCTTAGCAACCTTAAGCTGTGTGGACTTGAACTCCCAGAATTCCACACGTCTTATAATTGCCCAGGTTAAGAAAACTGTGCCTTAGACAAATATTTGCCCATAAAAGGAAAGAAAGGAAAAGGAAGATCAGGAATTCAGCCAATCTGCAGAGTGCCACTAAAGTGGATGGGGCCACATCACATTTGTGGGTGCAACTGACTCTTAAGATGGACTTTATGGGGTTCCCTTGCTGTAGAAAAGTAATAGAAGAATAAGCAACTTACTTGTGCTCAGAAGCTTAATATATAAATGATTCAGTGCATGGAAATTGTCCCTGAATAATGACGAATGAGCTTAATTTCTGTATAATAATTCATATACTCTTGATAGATGGTCCTCGACTTATGACTTCCCCCATTGACTTTGCTTGTTGGAAGCTGGTTAGGAAGCTGGTTAGGAACCCAACCACCATCAATAAAACTAAGTTGCCAAGCGCCCTAATTTTGATCATATGACCATGGGGAAGCTCAACTGTCATAAGTGTGAGAACCGACCGCAAGTCATTTTTTTCAGTGCTATCCTAACTACAAACGGTCGCTAAATGGATTGTTTGCACATTGAGGATTACCTGTATTTTTCCTTCAAGGCAGGTAAATTGTCATGCCCTTAAAGTGTATGGAATTACAGGTTATACCTTGACTTACCCTCACAACTGAGGCCAAACTTTCTACTCTTTCTTGCTACAATCGTTAAGTGAATCACTGCAGTCGTTAAATCGGTCACATGGTCATTAAGCGAATCTGATTCCCCCCCATTGACTTTGCTGGTCGGAAGGTGGCAAAAGGGGATCACGTGACACACACACACACACACACCCCGGGGACTCTGCAACCTGTCATAAATAGGAACCAGTTGCCCAGCGTCTGGATTTTGATCACCTGACCACGGGGATGCTGCAACGGTCGTAAGTGTGAAACACGCTTCCAAGTCCCTTTTTTCCGGCGCCCTTGTAACTTTGAACCGTCACTAAACGAGTCGAGGGACTACCTGCATTTGCTGTAGGGTTCCTGCGTGGTAAGTTACTTGAGGTCTTTCATTTCCCCCAAAGAATCTACATTTACCCACCGTGCAGGGAAAAAAAAAGCATGCTGCGACTAAGGGCAACGGGCAGGGGTGGGAGTGGATGATGGGCACTGCGATCCCAAGGATTTGGATTGCATCCGTTCAGCCTTGCTCCTTTGCAGATCGTTCCGCCTTACGCACGCACACACACGCACACACACACACCCCAAACTTTGATGGCACTAAAACTCCCAGGAAGGGAGAGGAGACCCCACGGAAAGCCATCCTGCAGGGGCCCACCTGGTGCTGAGCCAGCCTCCCATTCATTGGAGGATCCCAAGCCTCCGTCTCTTTCCCCCCCCCCCCCACCTCCACCGGCTCCGTGGCAACGCCTACCTTTTCTTCCCCCGTCTGTCAATCCGCAGTCACTCCGGCGCAGGAGAGAAGAAGAGATCGCGGTGGGAAAAGGTGAAGGCGAGTGAGCGGTGGGAGGGAAGCCCGCTTTGGAAAGAGGAGGAGGGAGAGGGAGCGGGGGGAGGAGGAGGAGGAGGAGGGAAGAGCCGGCCGGGCGCAAGGCTTCTCGGGAAATGGAGTTCTCCGGCGCCTCTCCGGCCGGCTTTTCTCTGGGGGAAAGCGAGCGAGAGATCCGCTGGCGTTAAAGGGGTCGCGAGGCTGGGGTTGCGAAACTGGAAGGAGAGAAATAATAATAATAATAATAATAATAATAATAATAATAATAATAATAATAATAATAATAATAATAATAATAATAATAATAATAATAATAATAATAATAATAATAATAATAATAATAATAATAATAATAATAATACAGTTGGAAGGGACCTTGGAGGTCATCTAGTCCAACCCCCTGCTAAGGCAGGAAACCCTATACCATTTCAGACATCGAGAGAGAGATTGAGAAAGAGGGAGGGATGGGTAGATGATGACTAAAGGAAGAGAGGTATTGAATGGAGAGAAAGATGGATGGGTAAATCGATGAAAGGATAGATTTTGGGAGAGGGAGGAAGTGACAGAGAGAGAGAGAGAGAGAGAGAGAGAGAGAGAGGGGTGGGGGTGGGGGAGGTAGGTAGGTCATAGATAAATATACACTGCCTAAAGTCACTTTTTGTGAAATGAGCTGCTATGTAACATAGATGGATGGATGGATAGATAGACAATGAAAGAGAAGACAGATAGATAGAAATCAGAAGTGACAGGAGTAATGAGATAGATAGATAGATAGATAGATAGATAGATAGATAGATAGATAGATAGATAGATGATAGATAATGAAAGAGAAAATTAAGAAAGATAGAAATCAGAAGTGACAGGAGTAATGAGATAGATAGATAGATAGATAGATAGATAGATAGATAGATAGATAGATAATGAAAGAGAAAATTAAGAAAGATAGAAATCGGAAGTGACAGGAGTAATGAGATAGATAGATAGATAGATAGATAGATAGATAGATAGATAGATAGATGATAGATAATGAAAGAGAAAATTAAGAAAGATAGAAATCAGAAGTGACAGGAGTAATGAGATAGATAGATAGATAGATAGATAGATAGATAGATAGATAGATAGATAGATAGATGATAGATAATGAAAGAGAAAATTAAGAAAGATAGAAATCAGAAGTGACAGGAGTAATGAGATAGATAGATAGATAGATAGATAGATAGATAGATAGATGATAGATAATGAAAGAGAAAATTAAGAAAGATAGAAATCAGAAGTGACAGGAGTAATGAGATAGATAGATAGATAGATAGATAGATAGATAGATAGATAGATAGATAGATAGATAATGAAAGAGAAAATTAAGAAAGATAGAAATCAGAAGTGACAGGAGTAATGAGATGGATGGATGGAGCTGAAGAAGCTTCTTGGACGAGAAGCGAAACATCTTCAAAGAAAAAAAAGAAAGTCCAGGTGCCTCGTGGAAAAAAAAAAAAAAAAAGAGAGAGAGAGAGAGAGAGAGAGAGAGAGAGAGAGAGAGAGAGAGAGAGAGAGAGAGAGAGAGAGAGAGAGAGAAATATGCTAAGTAGTCAATGGCCAGATGTACGCCGCTCACAGCCACGTTTTTGGGAGATGGGAGTCTTTATAAAGCCGATAATTAAATCACTAACGATCTTGAGAGGAGAAAGAGAGGGAGGGACGGACAGATAAGAAACGAGAGCACCGTCCTGGCGACAGATGTGCCCGGGGGCGAGAAGAGAAAATCAGCTAGCAGGCAGGCAGCCGGACAGTCCGAGAGACGAGCGCCGCCAGCCGATCCCTTCCAAAGGAGGGGTTCTCTCTGCGGTCCGGCGCCGCCTGCCGCAGCTCCTGGCGCTCTTAAGCCGGGCTTTGCAAAAGAGAGGAGGAGCGAGCCGGCGTCGCAAGCAGCCAGCCAGCCAGGCAGGCGGAAGGCGATCGCCCGATCGATTCCCCCTGCGAAGCGCCTGCAGACGGAGGGAGGGGAGTGGGGAGACCTCCCTTTTCCTCCCCCCTTCTCTCTTTCCCCCCCCTTCCCCCACCCGCCCGAAGCCACTTCCTTAAGATGGAGCAAGAAGGGATCGCCCCGGGGGATGCTCGGAGCCCAGGACCGTTCCCACGCACGCTTGCTCCGGAGTGGGTCCTTACCGTGCCGGAGAGGGAGAAGCGCTTACGCCCAGGTAAGAGAGCGGCTGGCCGGGTTTAAGGCGGACCGGAATGGGGGTGGGAGGGTGGGGGAAAGGGGCTGAGCCTTGTGATCTGACTTGTCGATGGGTCTCTCTAATCGAGCCTCCCTATTCAGGAGCAGTCGAGGCAGTCCTGGACTTGTGGCCCTCATTGAGAGCCCCCAATTTCTCTCGCTGAAGTGAATTTCCACCCGTTTTTTTAGGACTGGCCTTGCCACCCTTGTGAAGTGAATCTCTGCGGTTGTTAAGTTAGTAGCGCGGTTGTTAAGGGAATCCGGGTTTCTCCCACACCCCCGGCCGGTTGATTTTCTCAAAAGGGGATCACATGAGCTCTGGGGGTGTGTGGTGTGGAACGCTCTGTTCGACCAATGGGTTGCAGTCGTTAAAGTGAATCATGCAGTCGTGAAACGAATCCGGCTGCCCCATTGGCTTTGCTGGTCGGAAGGTTGCCAAAGGGGATCGCGTGACGCTGCGACCGTCGTAAATATGAGTCAGTTGCCAAGCGTCTGGATTTTGATCACGTGACTATGTGGATTGCAACGACGGTCGTAAGGGTGAAAAACGGTCATCTTTTTCAGAGCCAATGTAACCTTGAACGGTCACTAAATGAATTGTTGTAAGTAGAGGACTATCTGTATATCTGAGTATTGACCCAAAGGTGGGGATGAGGAAAGAACTGCCTGGGTCTTCAGCTCAACTCCTAGGAT
Organism: Vipera berus; assembly: GCF_964194415.1. Classification (NCBI taxonomy): domain Eukaryota; kingdom Metazoa; phylum Chordata; class Lepidosauria; order Squamata; family Viperidae; genus Vipera; species Vipera berus. The sequence continues at coordinate 5,435,297 of NC_138206.1, forward strand.
GATATTACTAAAGAGACTTGCTGTGTTCGGCAGATTTTTTTTCAATTCTAGTCTATCACTTTGAGATTTCCTAGTGGTGCCCCATCCAGGCAGGATCTGAATCTAAACTTGCCCAGCTCCTTCAGGATGCCAAGGTCAGTTACCTGCTGCTCTGCTGATGCTCAATATTTAATGTAGAGAGAGGAACAACAACAACAACAAAAAGCAATCCTGGTATATTTATCAACTGCCTGCTCTTCAAAACCAGACTTATTGGAAACCCTGAAAAATCCTCCACAATTTTTCATCTCTTTTTGTTCTCAGCTGAGCGAGATGCACTCTGCACATGCTCAGGAGTCTTTCCGATTCCTGGAAGATGACTTGCCCTCTTTCAGGTTGAAGAACCCCAAAGCCCTCGCTGAAATCCCTGCCTGGATTACTTATTTCAATTTACATGGAAATTGTCTACTTTAGAGAAAAGAAGAACTAGGGGGTGACATGTTAGCAGTGTTCCAATCTCTCAGGGGCTGCCCCAAAGAAGAGGGAGTCAAGCTAGTCTCCAAAGCACCTGAAGGCAGGACAAGAAGCAACGGATAGAAACTAACCAAGGAGAGAAGCAACCTAGAACTAAGGAGAAACTTCCTGACAGTTAGAGCAATTAACCAGTGGAACAGCTTGCCACCAAAACATCACTGGATGTTTTTAAGAAGAGACTGGACAACCATTTGTCTGAAGTAGTATAGGGTCTCCTGCCTAAGCAAGGGTTGGACTAGAAGGCCTCCAAGGTTCCTTCAAATTCTATTATTCTGAAATAAGTTGCACAATGAAACAGCTCTAACTTTAGGTCTATTATTTATGGTTTACACACATTCAGCTTGTGTGATGGCTTTGAGGCTAATGATGACTAGCCCCCTTAGAAAACTGTGTGATTAGAGAAAAAAAAGTAGAATTCTTAGATTTAGCCAGAAAGGGTTAGGATTAGGGACTGAACACTGAGATGAAAGAGGGTTCCTGAGATAGAGATAGATAGATAGATAGATAGATAGATAGATAGATAGATAGATAGATAGATAGATAGATAGATGATAGATAGATGATAGATAGATAGATAGATAGATAGATAGATAGATAGATAGATGGATGATAGATAGATAGATAGATAGATAGATAGATAGATAGATAGATAGATAGATAGATAGATAGATAGATAGATAGATGGATCGATGGATCGATGGACAGATAGATGGATAGATTGGTAGGTAGGTAAATAGACTGATAGATCAACAGGCAGACAGACAGACAGACAGACAGATGTTTTACTAATGTAAATATACATGAATAAATAAAAAGTTGTAAAATGAATCTGGCTTCCCTTCTGACTTTGCTCATTAGAGGTTTGCAAAAGGGGATCAAGTGACACGCACACACACACACACACCCGGGATACTGCAACCGTCATAATGATGAATCTGTTGCCAAGCATCTGAATTTTGATCACATGGCCATAATAATGCTGCAACGGTCATTAAGTGTGAAAAATGATCATAAGCCAGTTTTTTCAGCACCGTTGTAACTTTGAATGGTCATTAAACTAACTGTTGTAATTCAAGGAGTACCTGTATGTATTTACGAGGGTTGCAGTGTCGTGTGTGTGTGTGATCTCCTTTTGCAAACGTCTGACGAGCAAAGTCAATGGGGGAAGCTGGGTTCACTTAACAACCATGTTACTGACTTAACCACTGCAGTGATTCGCTTAACAACGGTGGCAAGCAAGGTCATAAAGTGGGACAAAACTCACTTTCCTTAGCCTTGCTTAGCCACAGGAGTTTTGGGCTCAATTATGGCGGTAAATTGAGGACTACATACCTGTACCGTTTGTCAAGTGTCCAAATTTCGATCACCTGACCACGGGGATCCTGCAATGGACATTAAGTGTGAGAAACGGCCATAAGCCCATTTTTCCAGGGCTGTAATGAATGACTTACGAATGGTTGTTAAGTCGAGGGGTGGATTAATGTCATCCTATTAAAAAATTATTAATGGCACCCTAAAAAATTCCGAGAAGAGCTACTAAGATGATCCAAGACCTGGAGGCTAAAACATACAAAGAACGGTTGCGGGACTTGGGTTTGGCTAGTGAGTCTAAAGAAAAGAAGAAATAGGGGAGACATGATAGCAGCGTTCCAGTATCTGAGGGGCTGCCCCAAATAAGAGGGGGTCACATTATTCACCGGGGGAAAAGAGGGCAGGACAAGAAATAATGGTTGGAAACTGATCAAAGAGAGAAACAACCTGGAATTGAGGAGAAACTTCCTAACAGTGAGGACAATTAACCAGTGGAACTCCTTGCCACCAGAAAGCGTGGGCGCTTCATCACTGGAGCTTTTTAAAAAGAGACTGGACAGTACTTGTCTGAGATGGTATAGGTCAGGGGTCTTCAAACTTGGCCCTTGTATGACTTGTGGACTCCAGCTCCCAGAATTCCTCAGCCAGCGTGCCTGGCTGAGGAATTCTGGGAGTTGAAGTCCACAAGTCATAAAAGGGCCAAGTTTGAAGTCCCCTGGTATAGGTTCTTCTGCTCGAGAAGGGGGCTGGACTAGAAGACCTCCAAGGTCCCTTCCAGCTCTATTCTATATTCTAATAATCTATCCATTAAAGCACGGAGGACTGAGGTAAAAAAGCGATACCCATCCAACAAACTGCTTGAGGAAGCTGCCTCTTGCCCCTCTGTATAAATTTCTGATCTAACCAGAAGGACTTTCAATCGGTGGACGGGGACTTAAGCAGGCGACTGCTGTGTCATGCTGTAATTTTCTCTTGGGCAAGAGAGGACTCCGTCGTCGAACGGTCTGGCCATCTAGATTTTGTTTCCTCCCAGTAGGCTGTGAATTATGGTACCACATCACTTTCGCTCCTCAATCTTTCCGACTCATTTTTTGAGGCCACGTAGTGGATCGTTTCGGTCTTCCAAGCCAAACAAAACTGTTCTGTTTTGAAGGCTTTCCTGCCACGCCCAGTTTCTCAAAGGGAGGCTTTTCCTGAAGGTTAAGGATTAGGGCAGGGATAGGCAACCTTGGCTGTTTTATGACTCGTGGACTTCAACTCCCAGAATTCCTGAGCCAGCATGGGGGAACTATGGCCCTTTCATGACTGGTGGACTTCAACTCCCAGAATTCCTCAGCTGGCATGGGGAAAACATTGGCCCTTTCATGACCGGTGGACTTCAACTCCCAGAATTCCTGAGCCAGTATGGGGGAACTATGACCCTTCATGACTTGTGGACTTCAACTCCCAGAATTCCTGAACCAGCATGGGGGAACTATGGCCCTTTCATGACCGGTGGACTTCAACTCCCAGAATTCCTGAGCCAGCATGGGGTAACTATGGCCCCTTCATGACCGGTGGACTTCAACTCCCAGAATTCCTGAGCCAGCATGGGGGAACTATGGCCCCTTTATGACTTGTGGACTTCAACTCCCAGAATTCCTCAGCCAGCATGGGGAAAACATTGGCCCTTTCATGACTGGTGGACTTCAACTCCCAGAATTCCTGAGCCAGGAATTCTGGGAGTTGAAGTCCACAAGTCATAAAAGAGCCAAAGTTGCCTACCCCTGGCTTAGGGCAAATTATTAGCAATATATTTGAAAAAGCAAAGTTTAAAATCGAAGAAAACCCACATTAGCTAGCCAGGGTGACAGTATCAAGTAGTCCTCGATTTATGATCATGATTAAGCCCAAAGTTTCTGTTGCTAAGTGAGACATTTGTTAATGAGCTTTGCCCCATTTTACGAACTTTCTTGTCATAGTTGTTAAGTGGATCACTGCAGTTGGTAAGTTAGAAACAGGTGGTTAAGTGGCTTCCCCACTGACAAGTCCTTGCTCTCCAATCTGGTGGAATAATGATGATGATGATGATGATGTTGATGATGATGATGATGGAAGGGACCTTGAAGGTCATCTAATCCAACCCCCAGCTCAGGCAGGAAATCCTATACCATTTCAGGCAAATGGCCGTCCAGTCTCTTCTTAAAAACCTCCAGTGTTGGAGCATTCACCGCTTCTGGAGGCAGGTAGTTCCACTGATGAATTGTTCTAAGTGTCAGGAAAATTTATTTACTTATTTATTTATTTCTTAACACGCCTTTATTATTTTTACAAATACAGGTGGTCCTCAATTTATGACCACAATTGAGCCCCAAATTTCTGCTGCTGTGAGCGAGACATTTATTAAGTGAGGTTCGCTCCACTTTATGACCTATCTTGCCCTGGCTGTTCAGTGAATCACTGCAGTTGATAAGTTAGTAAGCCGGTCGTTAAGTGAATCTGGCTTCCCCCATTGACTTTGCTTGTCAGAAGGTCGCAAAAGGGGATCGCGTGACACCACCCCCAACCGAGACACTGCGACCGTCATAAATCCAAGCCAGTTGCCAAGGACCCAAGTTTTGATCACGTGACCGCGGGGATGCTGCAACGGTCGTAAGTGTGAAAAAGGGCCATAAGTCGCTTTTCCCAGTGCCAGTGCAACTTTGAATGGTCACTAAATGAACTGTTGTAAATCGGGGACTACCTGTACTACAGAAACCATATTGCAAGTATTACGAAGCCCATCCTTTGTGGCCCAGAGGGGTGAGGGACAGGAAAAAGGGGCAAAGATCTCTACCGTTGGTGCCTCTTTCTGATCAGCCAAAGAGCACCCAAATCCTAATTTAACTTCTGCTCCTTCCGTTCGGCTTGGGAAGATCCTAGACTAGCAAAATGCTTTTACTCTTTGTGCTTCGTGGCAGAGGGAAATAAAAATAAAACTTTTTTTTTAAAAAAAAAAGATTCCCCCACCCGCTCTCCAGCCCTGACATCGATTTTGCTGCAGAGAGAAGTTGAAAGGAAAGGAGAGCCGTTTGCAAAATGCAGCATTTTCTGGACAGCGGTAGAGGGATGGTTTGGCATCGCCTCCTTCCAGCCTATCCGACAAATTCAGGATTTCCCCTGCTGTCACAGAATCACCAAGAGGAGACTTACCCGTTGGAGGAAGGAAGAAAAATAAATAAATCCCTGCTTGCTTCAGGTAATTCCAATGAAACATTCCGAAATGAGGATTTCCTGACCTCTGATAGAAGAAGCTGGAGGGTCATTTTATAATAGTAGCGATGAGATCTCGTTGTCATGCCGCTCTGGTTAGGACCGTGGGCCGAGATTGGGTGAGGATCTGCCTTTCTATAATCTGAATTTATTATTCTGGGTCCTGCCCGCCGGAATGGGAGGGGAGAGGTTTTATTGTATTTATCACCCTTTCGAGTAGTTTTAAAAATGGCATTATATTTCCCCTTTAGGCGTCTTTTCTCAACCCTGAAACCCTCAACTCTTCCTCCCTCCCTGCATTTATTCAGTTATTCAGTTAATTAGTTCTCCTTTGAAAATGGCTTTATAATTATATAAGTTATTTATATAATTATAGATAAATGGATTTATAATCTCTTCTCTGTTCCTTCTTTCTTCCTCCTTTACTCTCCTCTCCCCTCCTTCCCCTCCCTTCCTCTCCTCTTCTCCTCCCCTCCTTTCTTTCTTTCTTCTTTCTTTCTTTCTTTCTTTCTTTCTTTCTTTCTTTCTTTCTTTCTTTCTTTCTTTCTTTCTTCCTCTTTCTTTCTTTCTTTCTTTCTTTCTTTCTTTCTTTTTCTTTCTTTCTTTCCAGTTTCTAACCTCTTCCTCCTCTTTCTTTCTTTCTTTCTTTCTTTCTTTCTTTCTTTCTTTCTTTCTTCCTCCCTCCCTCCCTCCCTCCCTCCCTCCCTCCCTCCCTTCTTTCTTTCTTTCTTTCTTTCTTTCTTTCTTTCTTCCTTCCTTTCTTTCTTTCTTTCCAGTTTCTAACCTCTTCCTCCTCTTTCTTTCTTTCTTTCTTTCTTTCTTTCTTTCTTTCTTTCTTTCTTTCTTTCTTTCTTTCTTTTCTCTCATTTATTTATAACATTTCTGTAGATGAATTTTCATTTCATTTTTCTTTCAAACATTTCTATAGCTGAATTTTCATTTCATTTCTTTCAAACATTTCTATAACTGAATTTCTTTCTCCTTCCTTCCTTCCTTCCTTCCTTCCTTCCTTCCTTCCTTCCTTCCTTCCTTCCTTCCTTCCTTCCTTCCTTCCTTCCTTCCTTCCTTCCTTCCGAACTAGATCCAGAACTTGAACAGATCTGACCAAAGCAAAATAAAGCAGATCAAATTCTACAATATTTCTGCTGATGGTGCCTGTTTAGTGCTTGTGATATTCACATCTTTGAATTTTGAGCCGATGGCATGTAATCGGGCAGGTCCAGAGTAAGTTTTGAAGTGGTTCAAAGTCCTGATCTGAACATGCTTCTAGTTATTTATTGTAAATTCACAAGCAATTGGCAGAAGAATACTGGTGCCTCTTTCTTAATAATTAAAAAGAACAAGTCCTTCATTTTAAAACACAATGGTTGAATATCTCCAGGGCCTGGAACTTATTTTAAGTAAAAGGTACAGTCCTTTCCTTTGAAACAAAACAGCCCGTGAAAATAAAAGCACAGCTGCAATTGCTGTAATGTGATTAGCTTTTTAGGGCGCATATAATAAAACAGGATATCTGCCTTTAAAGATCTTTCTGGTAACCAGCCAGATAAAAATAAAGCAGAGAACCTTGCAGATTCAGAGATTTTGATTTATGATTTAATTCTGGAAGGACTTAATAATAATAATAATAATAATAATAATAATAATAATAATAATAATAATAATAATAATAATAATAATAATAATAAGAAGAAGAAGAAGAAGAATAAGAAGAAGAAGAAGAAGAAGAAGAAGAAGAAGAAGTTGGAAGGGACCTTGGAGGTCATCTAGTCCAACCCCCTGCTCAGGCAGGAAACCCTATACCATTTCAGACAAATGGCTGTTCAGTCTCTTCTTATAAACTTCCAGTGTTGGAGCATTCACCACTTCATAAAGTGTTCGCTTGCACAGAAGCTCAGCATATTTCTCCCACAAAATTGTGGTCTCTGTGTCTTACCACACAGGTGGATAAAGCAGCCACTCTTATGGGGGTCCACTCTGCCCACATCTGGCCACGAAATAAAGGGTTTGTAATGCCTATTAATTTTCTGCTGGAGTCGAAAGGGGAAGACAAGCTTTGCAGAATTTAGTGCACCCCTAAAGAAAAGGGAAAAAAAAGCTTGCAACCTTGTGATTCCGTCACTCTATCTTGCCACAATAAAATAGTGTTCCTGGAAAACCCGGAAGGGGTCTAATTCTTCACCTGGCCTACCTTGAAGGGCTGGCAGGTAACTACTTTTCAATGCTGTCCAAAGATGTTTATTTAATTATCAGATTTGTATGACTGCCCACCTCACATAAAATCTACTGTTGCAGTCCACTGTCCCTGGCAACCTGCAAAAGTTTCTGGAATGTTTTGTTTGCTTGTTTGTTTCTATCCTGCCTTTCTTATTTTTACAAATAACTCAAGAGTCGGCAAACAGATCCAGCAAACCTTCTTCCTCCTATTTTCCCAAGAACAACAATCCTGTGAGGTGGTTTGGGCTGAGAGAGAGAGAAATGATTGGCCACGGGTCACCCAGTCAGCTTTTGTCCTTAAGGCGGAACTAGAACTCAAAGTCGCCTGCTGATTGGCCCAAAGTCAGCCAGCTGGCTTTCATAGCTAAGGCGGGACTAGAACTCGCAGTCTCCTGTTGATTGGCCCAAAGTCAGCCAGCTGGCTTTCATGCCTAAAGCGGGACTAGAACACATGATCAACGACTTTCTAGCCTGATGCCGTAATCACTAGACCAAACTGCCTCTCTAGTTTGGTTTAGAAGTACCTGAATCAATAATAAAACAATAATAAAGTAAAGGTAAAGGTAAAGGTTCCCCCGCACATGGGTGCTAGTCGTTTCCAACTCTAGGGGCCGGTGCTCATCTCCGTTTCAAAGCCGAAGAGCCAGCGCTTGTCCGAGGACGTCTCCGTGGTCATGTGGCCGGCATGACTAGACGCCAAAGGCGCACGGAACGCTGTTACCTTCCCACCGGAGTGGTCCCTATTTTTCTACTTGCATTTTTACGTGCTTTCGAACTGCTAGGTTGGCAGAAGCTGGGACGAGTAACAGGCGCTCACTCTGCTACGCGGCACTCGGGATTCGACCCGCCAAACTGCCGACCTTCCAATCGACAAGCTCAGCGTCCTAACCCACTGAGCCACCGCGTCCCTTAATAATAAAGTAGTATCTATTAAAAATATCTAATAGATTATTAGATATTAATAGAAGTATCTAAAAGTATCTAATGTATCTAATTAAAAATTATCTCTCTTTATTGCTTTATTAGATTTATATTGCAACTTTCTTATATATATGTCCTCAAGGGTAACAAATATAGCATCCCCTTGTCCTATTTTTCTCCCCGAACAACAACCTTGTTGGGTAGGTTAGGCAAAATTCTAACTCAGAACCTTAAGCAGGAAAGTTCTTTTTACTATGTTATTCATTGTCATTTCTTAGAGGGTAGACAGAATCATAGTTCATTTCACAAGTTATCTTTAATTACGGCTTTTTATGTTCACCTACTCATTGCTATTTTATTATAAAAATAAAATAAATTATGGCTTCTGTAAATGTGGATAAAACAGTCGCATTCTCTTGGGCCACGCCACCGTGGTTTTTGTGGGAAAGACAATTAATTATAAAAATTAATAGGGGATAGCAAACTAAGATTATCTTGCAAAGTTCTTCATTTAATTTTGCAAAGCATTAAAAACAACAACAGAATTTTGCATGACCTTATCCTCCCACTCTTCCACGTAGTCCGAAAGAACAGTTTGGCCTTTTTGTTCAGGCTGAGTGAGATTGAATAAAGCAGGCTAAAAATAAAGGCACAATCTATCCTATCCGGATTTAGGCATACTCTTTTATTTCCCAAAATAACTCCGTGTTCCCGATGGATCCTGTAACCTTTGTTTGAAAATGAAAGGGCTGAAATCAGGCAGGACCCCAAAAGGAGTCGTGAATACTTGAATTCAGCAGAAGGACGGCTCTTTCAGTGACCGTTAAAAGTTATGACGACATTGGAAAAGCGAGTTACGGACTGTTCTTCACCCTTACGACCGCTGCAGGGTCACGTGGTCAAAATTCAGATGCTTGGCAACTGACTCCTATTTACGACGGTCGCAGCGTCCAGGGTGTGTGTGTGTGTCACGTGATCCCCTTTTGCGATTCTGCGTTGATCCGCAGAATCAACAAGGGAAGCCAGACTCGTTTAACAGCCGTGTTACTGACTTAACGGCTGTAGCGATTCACTTAACAGCTGTGGCAAGATAGGTTACAAAGCGGGGCCGAGGATTGCTTAACAAACGTCTCGCTCACTGCAGCAGAAATTTTTTGGGGGGGTCAGTTGGGTTCATAAGACGAGGACTACCTGTTATTTGTACAAATAATAAAGGTGAGTTAAGAAACAAAAGAAATAAGTAAATAAATGAGAAGAATGTCGGGCAAGGACATGTCTGGTTTCCACAGATGACCTTTTGTGAAAGGACAGCACAGCAGCAAGGTGTTGTACAAGACCCCCTACAATTTGTCTGAAATGGCATAGGGTTTCCTGCCTGAGCAGGGGGTTGGACTAGATGATCTCCAAGGTCCCTTCCAACTATTATTATTATTATAAAACTTTTATTCATAAAACATGAAACTCAGTCAACTGAGCACTCAACTTGACTGGCACTGATGGTTGACACGGGTTGCTGCCAGCATCCTAGGTATCAACCGGGTATCTCCTTAAAATGTAAGATGTTCTGAGTAGCGCAGTTTTTTGTAGCTTTGCTGGAGTTATTTCAGGAAGTTGCAATTTCTTGATGTGTTTTGTAAAGTTTTTGGACATAGTTCCCAGTGCCCCGATGACAAGGGGTATCACTGTTACACGTTTCATCCATAATCGCGCAGTTTCAATGGCCAGGTTGTGGTATTTCGTAATTTTTTCCGGTTCTTTTTCTTCGACTCTGGCACCTCCTGGTACAGCGATATCAATCAGCTGTACGCTTCGGTTCTCTACAACTGTGATATCTGGCGTGTTGTGTTCCAAATGGCTATGTGTTTGTATTCGGAAGTCCCACAAGATCTTCACCCTCTCATTCTCGGCAACTTTTTCCACCCTATGTTCCCACGGCTTTTCGGACACAGGCAAGTCGTATTTTTTACACAATGCCCAGTGGATTAGTTTAGCAACTCGGTCATGTCTAGCTTTGTAATCAGTTTGCGCGATTTTGCTGCACTCACATATTAAATGTGAAACAGTTTCAGCTTTGTTGTTGCAAAGTCGGCAATTTGGATTGTCAGTAGATTTTTGTATCTTCGCTTTCACGGCATTAGTTTGTAGTGCTTGTTCTTGAGCAGCCAGTATTAAGCCTTCCGTTTCTTTCTTGATGGTTCCCATCTTAAGCCATGCCCATGTGAAGTTGTTATCACATTTTCCTTCAATGTTTTTCAAATGTTGTCCATGCAAAGCTTTGGTTTTCCATCTATTTAATCTATCATCCAGCCGTTTTTCCTTATATGCTGCCTTTGTTTCTGTTATTTTTATAATGCTCTCTGTTTTCACAGCCTGCAGCAATTTTTCTGTACTTTGATTCACATAGTCATTCAAACTTCATCTTTCTTCTTCTACAGTTTGGTGGATTCGCAGTAGCCCTCTGCCCCCTGTTCTTCTTGGCAGATACAACCTGTCAATGTTGCTTCGTGGATGTAGAGCATGGTGCATGTTCAAAAGTTTACACGTTTTCCGGTCTAGGTGTTCCAATTCGGCCAATGTTGATAATTCCAACTGGGTAGCGTATCACTGGGACTGCCCATGTATAAATGGCTTTAATTATATTTCCACCATTCAGCTTTGATTTTAGTATTTTGCGGACTCTTCTGATGTATTCCTTTTGTGTTGACTCTTTGACTTTTCCATTCAAGATGTTATCTGCTTCCAATATGCCTAGGTATTTATAACCATCATCCTTTGCTAGTGCTTTCGTAATACTTCCGTGTCCCAGTTCTATTCCTTCTATTTTTCCCACTTTTCCTTGTTGCATGGATAATATAGCACATTTTCCAAGTTGTTGTTGTTGTTGTTGTTATTATTATTATTATTATTATTATTATTATTATTATTATTATTATTATTATTATTCCTTCCTGAAGTTCTAGATGTGTCCACAGGTGATATTATTTAGTCCTCGATTTATGATTAGCTGGTCTGTGACCATGATAAAGACTGGCTGATTGAACAAATTGGGACTGGAATTTCTATCACTAACCAAGGCACTGGTTTAAGTGAGTTGTGCCTGATTTCATGACTTTTTTGCTACAGTTGTTAAGCAAATCGCTGTAGTTCTGAAGTCAATCTCTAAATCTCTATTGCTTTCGGATGTCTGTGAGGATGAGCTGTTCTCCAAAAGCACCTGAGGGCAGGTCAAGGTGTCATGGGCGGCAAGAGAGAGCCATCTTAGAACCAAGGAGAAGCTTCCTAATGGTGAGAACAATTAACCAGTGGAACAGCTTGCCACCAGAAGCTTCAAATGTTCCAACACTGGAGGTTTTTAAGAAGAGACTGGACAGCCACCTGTCAGAAATAGTATAGGGTCTCCTCCTTGAGCAGGGGGCTGGACTAGAAGATCTCCAAGGTCCCTTCCAACTCTGTTATTCTGTTAACATTGGAGAATAATCTTAATACCAGAAAGTGTTCAGCCAGTAAATGCACATCTCCATTCAATTGCCCCAACTCTACCCCAAATAAAAAGGTAAAGGTTCCCCCGCACATGCGTGCTAGTCGTTTCCGACTCTAGGGGCCGGTGCTCATCTCCGTTTCCAAGCCGAAGAGCCAGCACTTGTCCGAGGACGTCTCCGTGGTCATGTGGCCGGCATGACTAGACGCCAAAGGCGCACGAAATGCTATTACCTTCCCACCGGAGTGGTCCCTGTTTTTCTACTTGCATTTTTACGTGCTTTCAAACTGCTAGGTTGGCAGAAGCTGGGACGAGTAACAGGCGCTCACTCTGCTACACGGCACTCGGGATTCGACCCGCCAAACCGCTGACCTTCTGATCGACAAGCTCAGCATCCTAACCCACTGAGCCACCGCGTCCGAAATAAAGGGTCATAAAAAGGGAGTTTTATAGATAGACAGAAAGACAGGTGAGAATAGAATAGAACAGAACAGAACAGAATAGAATAACAGAACAGGAAAGACTAGACTAGACTAGACTAGACTAGACTAGACTAGACTAGACTAGACCAGAATAGAATAGACCAGAATAGAATAGAATAGAATAGAATAGAATAGAATAGAATAGAATAGAATAGAATAGAATAGAATAGAATAGAATAGAATAGAATAGGAATAGAATAGATGGAATGGAATGGAATGGAATAGAATAATACAGAATAGAATAGAATAGAATAGAATAGAATAGAATAGAATAGAATAGAATAGAATAGAATAGAATAGAATAGAATAGAATAGAATAGAATAGAATAGAATAGAAAATATGGAATGGAATGGAATGGAATGGAATGGAATGGAATGGAATAGAATAGAATAGAATAGAATAGAATAGAATAGAAAATATGGAATGGAATAGAATAGAATAGAATAGAATAGAATAGAATAGATGGAATGGAATGGAATGGAATAGAATAGAATAATACAGAATAGAATAGAATAGAATAGAATAGAATAGAATAGAATAGAATAGAATAGAATAGAATAGAATAGAATAGAATAGAATAGAATAGAATAGAATAGAATAGAAAATATGGAATGGAATGGAATGGAATGGAATGGAATGGAATGGAATGGAATAGAATAGAATAGAATAGAATAGAATAGAAAATATGGAATGGAATAGAATAGAATAGAATAGAATAGAATAGAATAGAATAGAATAGAATAGAATAGAATAGAATAGAATAGAATAGAATAGAATAGAATAGAATAGAAAGGGACATTGGAGGTCTTCTAGTCCAGCCTCCTGCTCAAGCAGCAGAATCTATACCATCTCAGACAATAGATTGATAGATCGTTAGATCAATAAGTAGATAGGTAGATGATAGATAGATAGAGATAGATAGATTAGACATAGATAGATATAGAGATAGAGATAGATAGAGATAGAGATAGATAGAGATAGAGAGATTAGAGAGAGTGATAGGTAGAGAGAGACAGATAGATATAGATTAGAGATAGATTAGCTTGCGCAGGGGGTTGGACTAGAAGACCTCCAAGGTCCCTTCCAACTCTATTATTCTATGTTCCAGTTTTCTTCCAGGAAGGACTGAATAGCAGTCCTTGGGCGTCTAAGAGCAAGCAGGGGATTTTTCCCACTTAGGAAACCCAAGAATTGTAAAAAAGAAACCTTACAGACACACCTTTCCAGGTTGGCTAACCAGTTTGGTTCAAATATTGCAGCATCGAAAAGTTTCCAGTGTTTCTTGAATTTCTTAGTGAGTTATGATGTCCGGTGGACTGTGGAAAAAAACAATGAGGCAGTTCTTTGGGTTGACAGACAACAAGGTCAGTGGAATTTCCCCCCCCCCAACTTGTTCCTTTTTTTTATTCCCCAGGCCCCAAGGAGGTGAAAGGAGACACACACGCACACAGAGAGACACAATCTCCAGAGAAAAAAACAGAATATCTAAGCAAAAGAAAAAAGTATTTCTACCATCAGGAAATATATTTTGCTTTTCCTTGGATTGTAATCCACTCCAGATAAATCCTTGATTTATGACTTCAGTTGGGGTCAGAATTTTCGTGGCTAAGCAAAACAATTGTTAATGCCAGACGAACCTGATTTTTAGGACCTTTAAAAAAACAGAAAGATAGTAGTTCAATTTTTAAAATTTTATTATTATATTCTGTAGCAGAATTGTGACTGTTGAAAGTTACAAGGGCACTGGAAAAAAAGGACTTAGGACTGTTTTTTCACCTTACGACCGTTGCATTGGTCACGTGATCAAAATTCGGACGCTTGGCTACTGATTCATACTTACGACGATTGCAGTGTCCCAGGGTCATGTGATCCCTTGGTGGCGCAGTGGGCTAATGCCTCCTTAAGTAATACCAGCTGCCTGCAATTAGTGCAGGTTCGAGTCCCACCAGGCTCAAGGTTGACTCAGCCTTCCATCCTTCCGAGGTGGGTAAAATGAGGACCCAGATTGTTGGGGGCAATAAGCTGACTTTGTAATAATGCCGCTTGGGGGGGGCGAAAGCCCTAATAAGCAGGCATATACATAGAATGAAGGCTATTGCTAAGCACATTGATTTGTGCTTAGATTGTAAGCCGCCCTGAGTCTTCGGAGAAGGGTGGGATATAAATGGGATTAAAATTTAAAAAAAAATCCCCTTTTGCGCCCTCAAAGTCCATGGGGAAGCCAGATTCACTTAACAACCGTGTTACTAACTTAGCAACTGCAGTGATTCACTTAACAAAGGTGGCAAGGAAAGTCGTCAGATGGGGCAAAGCCGACTGCCCAAATGTCTCACTTAGCAACAAATAATGTGGGGCTCGGTTGTGGTCCTAAGCCGAGGACTACCTATACTGCCAGGACAGGAATGGAGAGAAAAAGACAGGAAAAATAGGAACAGAGAGCAACAGGAACTTCCTTTACGCAGTCAGAATTTTGGAATATAATGAAAATTTCCAGCTTGCCGTTCTAGAAATGTAGTAGCTAAGCTTATTTTGGAGATATTTAAAAGACAAAGATGATTTTATTCTCAGTTTAGCGGATAGCATAAAAGCCCTTTGAATGAGGGAGTTTTATTCCGATCCTTTCTAGGGGAATGCAGGAGTTATTTTTCAGTAGCTTAATTACCTGCCACTTTCTGCTAATTAGCCACCACCCGTATCTTTTTGTCTAATTGAATTGCAAAGGCTTTATTCATGCCCACAGAGTGCCAGTAAATTTTGGCACAGGCAAGCAGTGTTGCACAATGATGCAGAACATCTCTTCCCCTGAATACACACACACACACACGCACACACGTACATACACACACACACACACACACACACACACACACACAAATGTACTGTATATGTGTGTCTCTTGAACCACATCGTTTTAACTCTGTGTGTTTGTGTGCGGAGTGAGAAAGAACGTCAGATGATGTTATGCTTCAAAAGAAAGTGTTAATTTTGTGCAGGATCTGCTTCCAAAAACATCTCAGAATAATAGAATAAGAGAGTTGGAAGGGGACCTTGGAGATCTTCTAGTCCAACCCCCTGCAGAAGCCCCTATACCAGGAGTAGGCAACCTTGGCTCTTTTATGACTCGTGGACTTCAACTCCCAGAATTCCTGAGACACCCATGCTGAGGGAAAAGGGAGAGGTTTCCAAGCTGAGCCATGCTGGCTGAGGAATTCTGGGAGTTGAAGTCCATGAGTCATGAAGGGGCCATAGTTCCCCCATGCTGGCTCAAGAATTCTGGGAGTTGAAGTCCCCAAGTCATGAAGGGCCATAGTTCCCCCATGCTGGCTGAGGAATTCTGGGAGTTGGTCCCCAAGTCATGAAGGGGCCATAGTTCCCCCATGCTGGCTGAGGAATTCTGGGAGTTGAAGTCCACGAGTCATGAAGGGGCCATAGTTCCCACATGCTGGCTCAAGAATTCTGGGAGTTGAAGTCCATGAATCATGAAGGGGCCAAAGTTCCCCCATGCTGGCTGAGGAATTCTGGGAGTTGAAGTCCACGAGTCATGAAGGGGCCATAGTTCCCCCATGCTGGCTGAGGAATTATGGGAGTTGAAGTCCATGAGTCATAAGAGAGCCAAGGTTGCCTACCCCTGCCCTATACCATCCCAGACAAATGGCTGTCTAATCCCTTCTTAAAAGCTTCCAGTGTTGGAGCACCCACAACTTCTGGAGGCAAGCTTTTTCATTGGTTAATTGTTTTCCCTGTGAGGAAGTTTCTCCTTAGTTCTGGGTTGTTTCTCTTCTTGATTGGTTTCCATTCATTGCTTCTTGTCCTGCCTTCAGGTGCTTTGGAGAAGAGATTGACTCCCTTTCCTTTGGGGCAGTCCTTCAAATATTGGAAGACTGCCATCATATCACGCCTAGTCCTTCTTATCACTAGACGTACTTAGCTCCTGAGAAGGTTCTTCAGATGTTTTCGTCTCCAGTCCCCTCATCATCTTTGTCGCTCTTGTCTGCACTCTTTCTAGAATCTCAACATCGTTTTTTATATTTTGGTGACCCAAAGTGGATGCGGTATTCCAAGTGTGGTCATACCAAGGCATTAGAAAGTGGTATTAGCAATTCATGTGACCTTGATTTTATCCCTCTGTTGACGCAGCCTAGGATTGCATTAGTGTTTTTGGCAGCTGCAGCACACGGCTGGCTCATATGTAAGTGATTGTCCATATGAGAACATACAAATTCTTAGAGCATAAGTACAACAGATGGTTTGCTTGCAAACAAAGTTGTCAGTCTTCCAATATTCAAGGGACTGCCCCAAAGACAAGGGGGTCAACGTATTCTCCAAAGCACCTAACGACAGAATAAGTAGCAATGCGTGGAAATTGTCCAGATTTGATCATTTTTGTTTTTGTAGTGGCTGGATGTAGACCCTCCAAAAATATTTGGAATCCTTGGGACTTCTCTTTTTTTTCTTATTTGTATCCTGTCATTATAATTATGATGTGTAACCCAATGTCTCCATTCCAGGCAGGAGGGGATGAAGATGTCTGATCTTCTTTGAGGAGATCCAAGGAAGCCAACATGGATAAAATTCTGGAAGCTATCCTGGCCTCTTCCTACCCCGATCACATGAAACAAGGTCTGGTGAGGCGTATCATAGAGGCTTTGAAGAGGACCATGGACACCGAACAGTGTTGGTCAATGCTGGAACTTTCAACCAAGCTCTTTCTCTTGGGTGATACCAAATTCAAGAGGTCAGTTGGCAAGGAGATCCTGGAAGTCTGTGGACTTTACCACCAAGAGGCCTTTGAAGAATTCTTCAACGCTCAGTTCCTCTTAAGTCTCCTTCAGGAAGGCTATGGACCTCTCGGGAAGAGAAGCTTGTACGTCTTTGATTACATCCATCTCGGATTGCCCTTTGTGATGGATGGTCCTTCGGCCAACGACGTCTTCAGCCTACTGAGGACTGAAGTCCTACGGAAGATCTGTGAGAGGCCGGCCCTGAAGCAGTGTGTGAAGATCAGTAAGCTCTTAACTCACTACCCGCTGTGCGTGCCCACCGGCAAACGCCAGACCCTTTTTTGCCAACAACTGATACGGTGCATTGGGCAGTTCCATACCAGCTCAGGAAGGGAAGACGCCATTATGGAATTTTTGGACCAGGTGATCCAAGTCAGCCTTTTGCTGCAGAAAATCTGGAACACTCAGGTGACCTCCATTCTCCCTTCCCTGAAGGAGCTCTTCGCCATCATATCGACAATAGGTAGGGAGGGCTGTCTTTTTACACATTGGTTTGAAAGAGTGCTTTACGCCAGGGCTTTTCAACCAGTGGTACGGGTACCACCTGTGGCACATTGGCACCTGGCAGGTGGTACGCGCCCATCCTAGAAAAGTGGTAGCGGGGGAGGGGAATAAGCTGAACCGGGGGCAGCACCGCACAAGCCTGAGCGAGAGACGGCTGGAGCTGCAGGGCTGTCAGGCTCAGCGGAAGCGCCAGGATCAGCGCCAGGATCCAGCTGGAGCTCAGCGCTGATCCTGGCGCTTCTGAGCCCAGAAGAAGCACCGATCAGCTGGAATGTTGCCGCATCCCCGGGGTCTTGTGATTTACATTCAGATGCTTGGCAACTGATTCATATTTATGACAGTCACAGTGTCCCAGGGTCACGTGAAGTGACCAAAACCTGCTGCAACCACACAGCAGAGGGGGGGGGAATAAAAACCAAACACCCCCCCACCCCACCCCCGCTGCCAATCCTCCACAGAAATGCTCACAGCAATGAAAACCTCGGACAGGAGGAAGAGCGCCGCCGGGCGGGCGGGCAGGTGTCTTGCTCGGCTGTGGCTTGGGGGGCACTTTTTTCAGTGCTGTTGTAACTTTGAACAGTCACTAAGCGAACTGTTGTAAGTCGAGGACTACCTGTACTTCATCTCTTTTTTCCTTTTTTTTTTTTTTTTGGTCATCACGTTTTTGACACCTTGCTAGGCGACTAGTGGTACTCGGATGTTGCCGTATCCTAAAAGTGGTACAATGGGTGAAAAGGTTGAAAAGCCCTGCTTTACAGGTAGTCCTCGGCTTACGACCGCGAGGGAGCCCAAAATCAGTGGAATGACTTGACTCCAGAAATTATGGGTCCTCCAATGCTGGAGATTGGAGAGCCATATGTCTGAAATAGTACAGGGCAGGGTTCCCCAAACTTTCATGGTTGACGGCCTGGAGTAGAAGGAGGGGGTGGGTGGGAGAATGAATTTGGGGAGGGGTAAATGCATGCGCACACGTATGCTTGCGCGCAAATGCCCATTGCTGGTGTGAGTGGGACTGCGAATGCCCACAACGCTCGTGTGGTGATGCTCACGTGAGCAGAGCTGTATGCGCACACGCGTACGCCGACCAGCCACTCATGCAGCCCGGTGGCCAATAGGCCACGGCCCAGTAGTGGGCTATGGCCCACAGGTTGGGGACCTCTGGTATAAGGTCTCCTGCTTGAGCAAAAATGGCCATAAAATCAGGCATGGCCATCTGGTGGATTTATGACATAACAGCTTATAATTGAAATTGTGAGCTCTGTTATGGTCAGGAGTAGGCAACCTTGGCTCTTTTATGACTCATGGACTTCAACTCCCAGAATTCCTGAGCCAGCATAGCTCAGCTTGGAAACCTCTGTCTTTCCCCTCAGCATAGCTGGCTCAGGAATTCTGGGAGTTGAAGTCCATGAGTCATGAAAGAGCCAAGGTTGCCTACCCCTGGTTATGGTCATAAATCAAGGGCTATCTGCATACAGCTAGTCTGTCCCTTAGGTCAGAGGTCCCCAACCTTTTGGGCAACAGGGACCGGTTCTGTGGAGAGAAGTTCTTCCGTGGACCGGTGTGTGTGTGGTTTTGTGTGCTGCCTGCATCCCGCAAATGGGGCTTTGCTTATTTGTGCGGATCGGTTGCTGGCATGCCGCGGCCCGGTACTGGTCCCCGGCCCGGGGGTTGGGGACCCCTGGTCTAACAGAATGACAGAAGGGACAGGGAATAAAGAGGGCTAAATCAGAGAAGGTAACGCGGTAGGAGAACCAAGATTTTAGCTTCTTATGGGCTCCCCCATTTTTAACCCACTGGAGTTTTTCTTAAACCTTCCCAGCTATAACTGGTCTCCCCCAGCTGAAGGCCGAATCTGCAGGTCTCCTCTCGAGAAAGGAATGGCCCGTTTCTCATTGACACGATCAAGGTCTCTCCCCTTTCCTTTCTCCATGCAAAGAAGTCCTGGCCACGTAGAACATAGGCCCCCAGCCTTTGGTGCACCAGGGACCAGTTCCGTGGACAGAGGTTTTTCCGTGGACCGGAGGGTGAGTGGTTTTGTGTGCTGCCTGCATCCCGCGGATGGGGCTTTGCTTGTTCGTGCGGACCGGTTGCTGGCATACCGCGGCCCGGTATTGTTGTAGACCCCTGCTTTAGGTTCTTAAACCATCTTAAGGTACATTTTTTGACTTGCCTGTGTCTTAATGATTCTCAGTGGGCAAAAGCCCCAAGAAAAACGATGCTCGCGGTTCATGAAGTTTCAATTTTCCAATGGTTTGCCTGCCCCTGCTAATGTTTTGCAGAAGACCAGGATCCCTCGATTGCCTTAGCCAGTGTGGTCCAGTACGTTCCGCTGGAGCTGATGGACGGCATTCTAAGGAACCTCACCAACGATGACAGCATCACCGACCTTCAGATGATGACCGCGATTGGAAGGTGAGGTAAAAATAGAAAGTCACTAGTGATCCAATCTGGGTTGGTCACCGGGGCCAGAGATTTAGTCTTCTGGGCTTTCAAAGACTCAGAATAACAGAGTTGGAAGGGACCTCGGAGGTCTTCTAGTCCAACCCCCTATTCCATTTCACACAAATAGTTGTCCAATCTCTTCTTAAAAACCTCCAATGATGGAGCACCTGCAGACTTTCCCCTGATTAATTGTTTTCACTCTTAGGAAGTTTCTCCTTAGTTCTAAAGGTTGCTTCTCTTCTTGATGAGTTTCCATCCATTGCTTCTTGTCTTGCCTTCTGGTGCTCTGGAGAATAGCTTGACTCCCTCTTCTTTGGGGCAGCCCCTGAGATATTGGAAGACTGCTATCATGTCCCCCCTCGTCTTTTTCTTCATTAAACTAGACATCCCCAATTCCAGCAACCGTTCCTTACATGTTTTAGCCTCCAATCCCCTGATCGTCTTTGTTGCTCTTCTCTGCACCCGTGCATTTAGATTTGTGTTAGAGCCCATCCTTCTTCTCTTTCTCCTCCTCCTCCTCCTCTTCCTCCTCCTTCTCCTTTTCCTCTCCCTCTCCCTCCTCCTCCTCCTCCTCCCCCCCCTCACATATCCACTAGAAGGGATTTCTTCTCAGTTCCCATTGTTCTTCTGAACCTGCCTCTCTGAAGCTGACTTGGGCTGATTCATCTAATCCAGGGGTGTCAAACTCAATTTCATTGAGGGCCGCATCAGCATTGCGGTTGCCCTCAGGGGGCCGGGTGGGTATGGCCAGGGTGGGCGTGGCCTACTGGGTGGGCGTGGCTAGAGTGCATATTGTCGGGCCTGGCACGCCCGACATTCAGACGGGCCGCGGAGCGACTCACCGGACCGCCGGCACCCGCGGAGCGCCCCGCCAGGCCCCGAATCCCACCGCCGTCGCCCACGGAGCGCTCCGCCAGGCCCCGAGACCGATTGCCGGCGCCCGCGGATTCCTGGAGGGGCGGGACGGTGCTCGGGCGTTGCCCCGCCCCAGCACCCATCTGCCCAGCACCCGAGGAAGCCACGGAGCGCTCTACCTGCTTCCAGGGACTCCCGCCAGCCTCCTCTTCTTCCTGACGAGCCGCGGCGCTCCAGAAACAACCACCAGCGGCCCGCTCGTCAGCTGGGGAGGCAGCGGACCGGCCCGGCGGCTCCCGTAAGTGGCCAACGAGCCGGGGGGAAGCGCACCCAGAACGCGTGGCCGCACAGTTTCAGGTACATACAAACGTGTTCCATGCCACGCCAGGCCGTCCCGCATAGATAATAGTCCCGGATTACTCCGTAACCAGGCGTCCTCCTGCAAGGCTCTTTGGATGGCCTGTTTCAAATTCTCCTCCGTCACCTGTCCAGCACTCTCTGAACCAGGCGGGACATTTCGGGTTTGTGAAAACCTTGCATCTGGCACGTCGTCAATTCTGGTGGCCCCGCATGAAGAGTGACATCGAGGAGTATGTGCGGCGTTGCCATGTCTGTGCTACTACAAAACCCCAAGTTGGGAAGCCTTTGGGGCTATTGCAACAAGTAGCTGACCCGACTCGGCCATGGCAAGACATCACCATGGACTTCGTTGTGGACCTCCCAGAGAGTAAGGGTCACACCGTTATTTGGACAGTGGTCGACCTGTTTTCCAAACAGGCACACTTTGTTCCATGTAAGGGGTTACCATCAGCTCGTCGACTAGCTTGGCTGTTTCTCACGCAAGTATACCGACTGCATGGAGTGCCGCGGCGTGTGATCTCAGACAGAGGGGTGCAGTTCACGGCTCGGTTTTGGAGAGACTTCCTGCGTCATATCGGCTCGTCGCAAGGGCTGAGTACGGCCTATCACCCCAGCACCAGCGGGGCCGCAGAACGAGCCAACGCTGCCGTTGAACGCTATCTGCGGAGCTACGTCTCTTTTCAGCAGACGGACTGGGTAGATCTGTTAGCGCTTGCCGAAGTGGCGTACAATAATGCAGTTCATAGTAGTACTGGCTTCTCTCCATATCGGGTGGTCACCGGTCACGAATTTGTTCCCTTTGCTGAATGCCTCCAGGAGGAGGGGTCTCCGTGCTCACCGCAGGACTGGATGCGTCAAATCACGGCCGCCTGGGGGGCGGCGAAGGAAGCATTGGACCGGTCCGCCGTGGCGGCCAAAGCACAGGCGGACAAGAAACGAAAACCCTTTGTTACACCGCGGGTGGGGGACCTGGTTTACTTGTCCACCAAGTACTTACGGTTACAGGTCCCGTGCCGCAAGCTAGGACCCAAATACCTCGGGCCGTTCCGGGTGGTGCAGGTGGTGAACCCGGTGACGGTGCGACTGCGGTTGCCTAAGTTCTTGGGTAAGGTCCACCCGGTGTTCCATAGTAGCCTGCTGAAACCTGCTCCAGCGGCTACTGCAGCGGCAGGGGAGGGGGGGTCCCGGACCGGTTCACGCTGACCAGTATGAGGTGCAGGAGGTGTTGGACTCTAGGGTGTTGAGGGGCGCCATACAGTATCTCCTTCGGTGGAAGGGGTACCCGGTGGAGGAGGCAACGTGGGTGTCGCGGGAAGACGTCCATGCTCCACGTTTGGTCCGGGCATTCCACCGAGCCCACCCTAGCAGGCCGGGGGGTAGGGGACACGGAGGTGTATGCAGAGTGAATGATTCTATAACCTTGTTCTCTACGTCTGCAGGAGGACCCTTGGTAGGGGGGGCGGCATGTCGGGCCTGGCGACTCACCGGACCGCCGGCACCCGCGGAGCGCCCCGCCAGGCCCCGAATCCCACCGCCGTCGCCCACGGAGCGCTCCGCCAGGCCCCGAGACCGATTGCCGGCACCCGCGGATTCCTGGAGGGCCGGGACGGTGCTCGGGCGTTGCCCCGCCCCAGCACCCATCTGCCCAGCACCCGAGGAAGCCACGGAGCGCTCTACCTGCTTCCAGGGACTCCCGCCAGCCTCCTCTTCTTCCTGACGAGCCGCGGCGCTCCAGAAACAACCACCAGCGGCCCGCTCGTCAGCTGGGGAGGCAGCGGCGACCCGCCCGTCAGCTGGGGAGGCCCCGGACCGGACCGGCGGCTCCCGGAAGTGGCCAACGAGCCGGGGGGAAGCGCAGCTGCCGTGTTCGGCCGGGGAACGATCTACCGGCCTTCAGAGACTGGGGACAAAACTTGGCTGGGCGCCAGAGTAACTCAGGGGGTGGTGGAGAACCCCCGCGGGTTGGGGAAGGGCTCAGGGCGAGGCTTGCGGTGGATTGGAAAGCTGAGGGGGAAGATGGAAGCCTGCGAAGCTCTGGGGAAAGAGAGGGTGGTTTGGGCTGGGGGGTGGCTTACCGGCTGCAATGGTGGTGGGGCGGGTGCCAAAGGGCGGGAACCATGGGAGGCGTTAGTTAAGAAGGGTGTGGGCGGGGTGAAACGATTAGGGGTGTGGTGGAGGGTGTTGGCTTGGCTGGCTATTTAACAGCGTTGATGATACTGTAGAATCAACGCTGACTTCGTCTGTCTTCGAGCAACTGTTTATGAGGCTAATAAACGTGGCTTAGGAGAACCAGCTCCCGTTCCGGTTTCATTCTTTTGGTGACTCGTCGGACGGGGCCTGAAACATATGGCCTACTGGGTGGGTGTGGCCAACTCTGCATCGTTGGCATCAAGGGTGCCTATGGGGGCCTGGGCAGGAGTGGGACAGATCTGGGGGTCTCTGGTAGAAGGAGAGTCTCTGGGCCAGGGCCAAGGCAGTGGGGGCCATTCCCTCACTGTTTCCAGGATGGCTTCGCGGGCCGCATGAAACCACTTCACGGGCCAGATCCGCCCCCCGGGCCTTGTGTTTGACATGTCTGATCTAATCCCTCTCTCTCTCTCTCTCTCTCTCTCTCTCTCCATCTTTCTCCCTACAGGATGATTGAATGGGTCTCCTGGCCTCTGGGGAAGAACTTAGACAAATGGATCATCGCCTTGCTGAAGAATTTGGCGGCAGTCAAGAAGTTCAGCATCTTGATGGAAGTCACACTTTCCAAAATTGAGCGAGTCGGTTTGCTCCTTCCTTTGTGTGTGTGTGTGTGTGTATCTGCTTGCAGAAAATGTCTTTACGCTATTGTGTTGTCAGGGACGGGGACCAATGAAAAAAAATCACCACTTTGTTTCTGGTCCGTGTCTCTGTGACAGTGCTCCATGCACTACAGTAGTGGGCAAAATTGTGGAAACCCTTTGGGAAAAGTGTACAGTAGAAATGCCACCTTTGGTTAAAGTTTCCACCCATTTTTCTTCTAATTTCTTTATAACTGCGGCCTTGTTCACTTAATAATACTGTTTTGCATCGCTTTCTGGGCGAACGATCAACTCTTTCCACCATGACTTTAATTTTATTACGTTTTACAAGCTCACCATATGAAAGAACACAAAAAACCCCAACCGACTCGATAGCCATCACATAACACACTGACAAATGTCCTCCTCTCGGCTTCAATACACGACATCAATAACCGGATCCTACTGTGGTCTGATTGGCTCATTGCCAAAACAAGGTGACACCCGATTGGGTCTCTAAACACTCGTGCTCATTGGCTACCACCAGATGAAGGAAAGCTGCCTGACACCAACCTAAGCAAGTTGTGCTTCCTTTTTCTGGTTATTTGGCTATAACTTTTCACACAATACAGTACAGATAATTGAACAAACTTTGTTGCATTACATTCTTGATTAAATTCTTTCCATTGATATATAATTTTATGGTACTGTTCAAAAAAAAGTGGTGTTATTAGCCATCAAACCTCAAAAATGCACTAGTCCCAAGGTGGGACTAGAACTCAGAGTCTCCTGGTGATTGGCCCAAAGTTACTCAGCAGGTTTTCATGCCTAAGGCGGGACTAGAACTCTCAGTCTCCTGGTGATTGGCCCAAAGACATCCAGCTGGCTTTCCTGCCTATGGTGGAACTAGAATTCACCATCTCCTGGTGATTGGCCCACAGTCACCCAGCTGGCTTTCCTGCCTATGGTGGAACTAGAATTCACCATCTCCTGGTGATTGGCCCACAGTCACCCAGCTGGCTTTCCTGCCTATGGTGGAACTAGAATTCACCGTCTCCTGGTGATTGGCCCACAGTCACCCAGCTGGCTTTCCTGCCTATGGTGGAACTAGAATTCACCGTCTCCTGGTGATTGGCCCACAGTCACCCAGCTGGCTTTCCTGCCTATGGTGGAACTAGAATTCACCGTCTCCTGGTGATTGGCCCACAGTCACCCAGCTGGCTTTCCTGCCTATGGTGGAACTAGAATTCACCATCTCCTGGTGATTGGCCCACAGTCACCCAGCTGGCTTTCACGCCTATGGTGGAACTAGAATTCACCGTCTCCTGGTGATTGGCCCACAGTCACCCAGCTGGCTTTCACGCCTATGGTGGAACTAGAATTCACCGTCTCCTGGTGATTGGCCCAAAGTCACCCAGCTGGCTTTCCTGCCTATGGTGGAACTAGAATTCACCGTCTCCTGGTGATTGGCCCAAAGTCACTCAGCTGGCTTTCATGCTTTACATTCTCCAGACCCCAGTCCCATTGTGTTTATCCTGGTTCTGCCAATCTACTTCCCTTAAATCTTTATTTTGCTGTTGTTTTTCAGGTGTTTTCCAAGCTGCTCTACCCTATACTGAGAGAGGGGGCTCTCTCTATTCTGCGTTACATGCTGCTGAGTTTCCAACACTCTCACGAAGCATTTCACCTGGTAAAGGAAATGAATTCCTGTTCCAATCAATCGTGTATTGCTTTGGGTCTCTGGCCAGCTGATATGGATATTTATTGAGAATGAAGGCCAATACGCCTGCCCCACGATAAGGTTGCAGGATCCAATCTGCGTCAGTCACGGGGACCGAAGGTTTTGTCTTCCGAGCTTTCGGACTCCTGCTCCTGAGGATCAATCCATCCTCAGGGATCAATCACTTCCCTGGCTGTTTTTGTACCTGCTTGTCCAACAATCTTTGTATTGAATGTTTGTCCTTCTTCATTGTAGTATGAGGCTATCAGTGAGTTCGGGTCTCCTTACCTCACTTGTGTTCTTGCAATCTGGTGTTTATATCCTCCCCCCCCCCACCCGCCCCATCTATCCTACACAATCACAGGAAACGAGCCCCCTTCTCAGTCAACACGAGTGCTGATTTACCACCAGCTTATTTAATTACTTAGGAGGAGAGGGCTTGGCAGCACAAGAAAACAGTAGCCAACCCCTTAATAGCAAGCCATCATCACCCCAATCAACAACTAAAAAGCCACACACAATCAGGCACCATGTAAACATCACACACAATAGCTCAAAGCACACACTCTGCTAGAGAGAAATTCAGTCTGAATAGAGCTGGAAGGGACCTTGGAGGTCTTCTAGTCCAACCCCCTGCTCATGCAGGAGAACCTATAGCACCATTTCAGACAAGTGACTGTCCAGCCTCTCCTTAAAAACCTCCAGTGATGGAGCGCCCACGACTTCTGGAGGCAAGCTGTTCCACTGGTTAATTGTCCTGTCAGAAAGTTTCTCCTTAATTCCAGGTTGCTTCTCTCCTTGATTATTTTTTTTTATTTTAATTCCATTTATATCCCGCCCTTCTCCGAAGACTCAGGGCCGCTTACAAACTTAGCAGTAGCCTTCATTCTATGTATATGCCTGCTTATTAGGGCTTTCACACACCCCCAAGCGGCATTATTACAAAGTCAGCTTAATTGCCCCCAACAATCTGGGTCCTCAGTTTCCCTCCATTGTTTCTTGTTTTGCCTTCTGGTGCTTTGGACAATAAGATGACCCCTTCTTCTTTATGGCAGCCCCTCAAATACTGGAATACTGCTATCATGTCCTGTTTCTCCCCCCCCCGGCCCCCCGGCCCCCCAGTCCTTCTTTTCTCTAGACTGGCTATTCCCAAATCCTGCAACCGTTCTGCATACGTTTTAGTCTCCAGGCCTTTAATCATCTTACAGTAGTGGCTCTTCACTGTACTTTTGCCAAAGCCTCAACATCTTTTTTGTAATGTGGTGTCCAAAACTGGATGCAGTATTCCCGGCGTGGCCTTACTAAAGCTTTCTAAAACGGTACTAATACTTCACGTGGTTTTGACTCTACGCCTGTTTGTACAACCAAGGATTGTGTTGGCTTTTTGGGGCTGCTGCTGCCGCATACGGAGTGAGCATCCACTAGGACTCCAAGTTCCCTTTCACAATTAACTGTTTTTGAGCCAGGTTTTTTTGGGGTGTTGGCAGGAATAGCCAACACCCCAGGAAGACAAGCTTGGGTTCCAAAAAGATCTTGGCAAGACTTGAACAATGGCCCCTGTCCCACAACATGAAATTTAACAATCAATATGTATCTGTTGCTTGTATGTAAGGGTGTAGGTCTACACATATGTTGTATGTAGTATGTTATGTATGTGTACACTCGGGGAGGAGGCAACTAAATTTCATTTTTAATGTGTGCCATTAAAAATGACCATGTGTGCCTTTAAAAATGACAATAAAGGTTATCTAATGTGGAGAAAAGCAAGGTTTTACACCTAGGCAGGAAGAATCAAAGGTGCAAGTCTGTCTAATTCCCTAAGGAAGGGTTCTAGCAGGAATCCAAAAACTCGGAAGACCGACCCAGATTGGATCCTGCAACACTGATTGCAGTTAGATCTCTGGATTTCCTTGTTTTTCACCCTTTGCCATAGGCCAGGGTAGGCAACCTTGGCTCTTTTATGACTCGTGGACTTCAACTCCCAGAATTCCTGAGCCAGCCATGCTGAGGGGAAAGGGAGAGGTTTCCAAGCTGAGCCAGGCTGGCTCAGGAATTCTGGGAGTTGAAGTCCACGAGTCATAAAAGAGCCAAGGTTGCCTAGGCCACTTTGTGACTCCTGGACTTCAACTCCCAGAATTCCTGAGCCAGCCATGCTGAGGGAAAAGGGAGAGGTTTCCAAGCTGAGCCATGCTGGCTCAGGAATTCTGGGAGATGAAGTCCACGAGTCATAAAAGAGCCAAGGTTGCCTACCCCTGCCATAGGCTCACACTTTTCCCTGGGTACCCATTCCATTCCTTGATGCCTCTCAATATTTTATTTCCTCTGACAGCTTCTGCCACATATTCCCAGAGTGGTGGTTGCCCTTCAAAAGGAAAACTCCAATTCGGCATCCCGGTGTTTGGATCAGCTGGCCGAATTGATCCACTGCATGTTTTTCTGTTTCTCTGGATTTCCAGACCTCTACGAACCTCTGGTGGAAGCCATAAAAGTAAGCCTGCTCCTTTTATGCGCCTCAGGTAACCATTAGAGGGGATTGGGTTAAACCCCCTGAGAATTGAAACCAAGAATATTTCGCCTGTAGCAACAAAGTCAAAATTTTAGCCAAAATTGGCCCGGATTGGAATCAGAACCTTAGCTTTAAACCAGGGGTCTTCAAACTTGGCCCTTTGATGACTTGTGGACTTCAACTCCCAGAATTCCTCAGCCAGCTTGGGGGAACTATGGCCCCTTCATGACTTGGGAACTTCAACTCCCAGAATTCCTCAGCCAGCATGGGGGAACTATGGCCCTTCATGACTTGGGGACTTCAACTCCCAGAATTCCTCAGCCAGCATGCCTGGCTGAGGAATTTTGGGAGTTGAAGTCCACAAGTCATAAAAGGGCCAAGTTTGAAGCCCCTTGCTTTAAACCTTTCTTGGACCTGGATAGGTTTATTTAGATGGTTGTTTTAAAATTATATTTATTTGTTTGTATCCGGCCTTTATTCTTTTTTTACTCAAGGCGGCAAGCGTACATAATACTCCTTCCTCCTCCTCTTTTCCCCACAAAAACCATCCTGTGAGGTGGGCTGGGCTGAAGAAAAATGACTGGCTTAAAGTCACTGAGATGGCTTTCTGGCCCAAGGCGGTACTAGAATTCACTGTCTCCTGGTGATTGCCCAAAAGACAACCAGCTGACTTTCATCCCTAAGGCAGGCTCCTGATGAAGGGCCCAGAGCAGGGGTAGGCAACCTCGGTTCTTTTATGACTCTGGACTTCAACTCCCAGAATTCCTGAGTCAGCATAGCTGACTCAGGAATTCTGGGAGTTGAAGTCCATGAGTCCTAAAAGAGCCGAGGTTGCCTACCCCTGGCCCAGAGTAATCTCAGCCAACTTTCATGTCTAAAGGGAGACTAGAACTCACCTTCTCTTGGTGATTGGTCGAACATTGCCCAGCTGGCTTTCATGCCTAAGGCCGTACTAGAACTCACTGTCTCCTGGTGATTGTCCCAAAGTTACCCAGCGGGCTTTCATGCCTAAGGCCGTACTAGAACTCATCGTCTCCTGCTGACTAGACCACCACTAGACCAAACTGACTCCCCCAGTATTCATCGTAGGGCTTCTTGTCTGGACTACCTCAAAGGGCTAACTGATAGGAAACAGAGGTTTGCAGCATTGGTCAACAGAATTCAGGGTGCACACAGGTTCGATAAAATGATGGTAGAGAGCAATGGTCCGCTAATTCTCCCTCTCTCTCCCCCTTTCCCTCTTTCTCTCTCCCTCTCCCACTCTCTCTCCAACACACACCCTCTCCTTCCCTCTCCTTCTCCCTCTTCCTTTCTCACCCCACCTCTCGCTCTCCCCCTCTCCCTCTTTCTCTCCCCTCTCCCTCTGTCTCTCTCTCCCACACACACCCTCTCCTTCTCTCTCTTCCCTCTTCCTTTCTCACCCCACCTCTTGCTCTCCCTCTCTCTCCCTTGCCCTTGCTCTCTCTCCCCACCCTCTTACTCTCCCCCCTCTCTCTCGCTCTCCCTCTCTCTCTCCCCCCACCTTCTCCCGTCTCTCCCCCTCTCCTTCTTTCTCTCTCCCTTTCCCTCTCTCCCCCACCCCCACCCTCTCCCTGTCTACCTCTCCTTTCTCTGTCCCCTCTCCCCCTCTTCCTCCCCTCTCCCTCTTTCTCTCTCCCTCCACGCTCTTCCCCTCTCTCGCTCTCTCCCCCTCTCTACTCACCTTCTCCCTCTCTCTGTACCCCTCTCCATCTTTCTCTCTCCCTCTCCCTTTCTCTCTCCCCCACTCTCTCGCTCTCCCCTCTCGCTCTCCACCCTCTCTCCCTCTCTCTCTCTACCCACTTTCTCCCTCTCTCTCCCTCTTTCTCTCTCCTTCTCCCTCTCTCTCTCCCCCACTCTCTTGCTCTCCCCCCTCTCTCTACCCACCTTGTCCCTCTCTTTCTCCCTTTCTCTCCCTCTCCCTCTTCCTTTCTCCTCTCCCTCTCTCCTTTCTCTCCCTCTCCCTCTCCCCCACCCTCTCTCCCTCTCTCTCGACCCACCTTCTCCCTCCCTCTCCCTGTCTCCCTCTCCCTTTCTCTCTCCCATCTCTCCCTCCCTCTCCTTCTCTCCTCTCCCTCTCTCCTCCCTCCCTCTCCGTCTCCCTCCCTCTCCCTGTCTCCCTCTCCCTTTCTCTCCCCCATCTCTCCCTCCCTCTCCTTCTCTCCTCTCCCTCTCTCCTCCCTCCCTCTCCCTGTCTCCCTCCCTCTCCCTGTCTCCCTCTCCCTTTTTCTCTCCCATCTCTCCCTCCCTCTCCTTCTCTCCTCTCCCTCTCTCCTCCCTCTCCCTTTCTCCCTCTCTCTCCCTCACCCTCTCCCTGTTTCTTTCCCCTCTCTCCCTCCCTCTCCCTCTCTCCTCCCTCACCCTCTCCCTGTCTCCCTCTCTCTCTCCTTCACCCTCTCCCTGTCTCCCTCTCCCTTTTTCTCTCCCCTCTCTCCCTCCCTCTCCTTCTCTCCTCTCCCTCTCTCCTCCCTCTCCCCCACCCTCTCTCCCTCTCCCTCTTGTCTTTCTCTCTCTTCTCGGAAGGCTGTCCCAATTCCTAACGAAGATCGCATTAAGCATCTGCTTGGGCAGAATGCTTGGACCTCCCAGAAAAACGAGCTGGCCAACCTCTATCCTCGCTTGGCCTCCAAATCGGAAACCGGGAAGATTGGCTTAATTAACCTGGGGAACACCTGCTACATGAACAGCATCCTCCAAGCCCTCTTCATGGCCTCAGAGTAGGCAGCCTTCTCCTGCTTCTTCCTCCCTCCCCGCCTCCCCGCTTTCCTGTGTTTGTATTTAGGGGTTTGGGGCATGTCGTTTCTTCCCAGCCGTCTCGACGATGCGAGTTTAGGAAAGGGAACGGGAGTGCAGGTAGTCCTCGACGTACAACCCCAGCCGAGTCCAAAACGTCCATTGCTAAGCGAGACAGGGGTTCATGAAGTTTCGCCCCGTTTTACAACCTTCCTTCCCACGGTTGTTCAGTGAACCGTTGCGGTTGTTAAGTGAATCGGGATTCCCCGTTGGCTTGACTTGTCAGGGCGCAAAAAAAGGGATGACATGACCCCAGGACATTGCAACCGTCATAAATACGAGTCAGTTGCCAAGCGTCTGAATGTTGATCGGGTGACCCTGGGGGTGTGTGTGCTGCAACGGTCGTAAGGGTGAAAAACTGGTCGTAAGTCACTTCGGTCGGTGCCGTTGTCACTTTGAACGGTTGCTGAAGGAATGGTTATAAGTGGAGGACCACCAGTATCCCTGTGAGAAGCACCTAATTCAAGCACGTCCATCGTTACAAAGTGTAGCAATAGCACCCTTGAGGATTTATCCCGAGAGTTGTGAGAATTAAGCCCCACACCTCAAGCTCGGATTATTGGCTCAAGGATCAATGATCCGGACCAGCAAATTTGCTGAATCTGCGGCGCGGATTTAACAAATTTGATTTAGCACAGCATCCCCTAGACATAAACTGAGTTGTATTCAGGAATGAGCAGTTGTTGATTTTCTAGGAATTCGAGATGTTTCCAGACTTCTTTCCAGTCTGGCTTACAAAAACTGGGGTTTTCTGGTGGGGTCCCAGCTACACATCCACCAGCTTTCAACTTGCTCAGGTTCCAAGCTCCAGCAACAACATCCCAACCTTGTTATTTGCTGAGCTGGACTATTTTATCACGTCAAATGAAGAAGACAAGAATTTTACGTAGAACTGATTTATAGCAGTCGCAGCAGCACTTCGATTTATGCTGTCTACCGCTTCACCTCGCTCGACAGCCCTCTCTGAGCGGTTTACAGAGTCAGCATCTTGGGCCCCCCCCAACAATCTGGGTCATCATTTTACTAACCTTGGAAGGAGGGAAGGCTGAGTCAACCTTGAGTTGCTCAGGATCGAACTCCTGGTAATGAGCAGGGGGGTTTAGCCTGCAATACTGCATTCTAATCACTGTGCCACAGGAAAGGAAGGAAGGAAGGAAGGAAGGAAGGAAGGAAGGAAGGAAGGAAGGAAGGAAGGAAGGAAGGAAGGGAGGGAGGGAGGGAGGGAGGGAGGGAGGGAGGGAGGGAGGGAGGGAGAGGAATAGCAATAGCACTTAAGACATATACCGCTTGGTTTACAGCCCTCTCTGAGCGGTTTCCAGACTCAGCATATCGGCCCCCAACAATCCGGGTCCTCATTTTACTCACCTCGGAAGGAAGGAAGGCCGAGTCCACCTTGAACCGGTCAGGATCGAACTCCTGGCTGTGGGCAGTGAGTCAGCCTGCAATGCTGTTTTCTAACCACTGGGCCACCAGGGCTCTGGCAACCACCCGGGGAAAAAAACCATGTGTGGCATTTTGCAATGAACAAAAGCCAGGGCCTCCTTGTACCGTTTCGGAGCTTAACGCTGCCGAAGAGAAGAACTGCGTGTAATTATTTTGGGGCCAAATCACCTCTGTTTAATGCAGCTCGTGCTTTAGCTAAGCCAAGACCCCCTGGAGGCTGAGCCAGGATTGTGGGTGGCCAGAGGACGCCACCCACCGCAAGCCTATTATTTATATTTTCGTAGTTCCGAGCGATCTTAAAGGAAGGGTGATGATGTGCCTATGGGTTGCATCCACGTGGGATCTGCGCTTAAGGAAACGGATTAACCGGCGTTGGGATTTTGTGACGAGTTTCCCTTTTTAAATTTAAAGCGGGGAAAAAAACACCAAATTTCCTTTCCAGTTTCAGGCGCTCGGTGCTGAATTTAGCCGAGAACAACGTCCAGCCTCTGATGGCAAAACTACAGTGGCTCTTTGCCTTTTTAGAGCACAGCCAGGTAAGGAATATTTTCTTAATTGCAGGATGTGGCCTTTAAGGGGGCTGTAAGCTCCAGGTTTATTTTAGCGCTGCACGAGGGATATCAAGGAAAAGCTTCTCAGCCGTGGCAGCTTTGAAAGGATGGACTTCAACTCCCAAAATTCCCCAGCCATCACGCCTGAGGCAGAACTAGAACTTACCGTCTCCTGCTGATTCGGCCAATGTCACCCAGCCAGCTTTTCATGCCTAAGGCAGCACTAGAACTCTCAGTCTCCTGGTGACTAGCCCAAAGTTACCCAGCTGGCTTTCATGACTAAGCTGGCACTAGAATTCACAGTCTCCTGGTGATTGGCCCAAAATCACCCGTCTGGCTTTCATGGCTAAGCTGGCACTAGAACTCACTGTCTCCTGGTGATAAGTCCAAAGTCACCCAGCTGGCTTTCATGACTACGGTAGCACTAGAACTCACTGTCTCCTGGTGATAAGTCCAAAGTCACCCAGCTGGCTTTCATGACTACGGTAGCACTAGAACTCACTGTCTCCTGGTGATAAGTCCAAAGTCACCCAGCTGGCTTTCATGACTACGGTAGCACTAGAACTCACTGTCTCCTGGTGATAAGTCCAAAGTCACCCAGCTGGCTTTCATGACTACGGTAGCACTAGAACTCACTGTCTCCTGGTGATAAGTCCAAAGTCACCCAGCTGGCTTTCATGACTACGGTAGCACTAGAACTCACTGTCTCCTGGTGATAAGTCCAAAGTCATCCAGCTGGCTTTCATGACTACGGTGGCACTAGAACTCACTGTCTCCTGGTTATTAGACCAAAGTCATCCAGCTGGCTTTCATGACTAAGCTGGCACTAGAATTCACAGTCACCAGGTGATTAGCCCCAAATCACCCGGCTGGCTTTGATGGCTAAGGTGAGACTAGAACTCACCCTATCCTTGTTTCTAGGATGACACCTTAACCACTACACCCAACTGCTTACAAAATTCAAATAAACCAATGTATAAATTTAGCAGGCACAAACAAACAATCAGTTCCAATAACCTTAACGGGGGGGGGGGGGAAACAGGTAAAACAGGACAAGCCTGATATCTAAATTGCAGGAACCAATTTTTTTTAATCTCTCTCTCTCTCTCTCTCTCTCTCTCTCTCTCTCTCTCTCTCTCTCTCTCTCTCTCTCTCTCTCTCTCTCTCTCTCTCTCTCTCTCTCTCTCTCTCTCTCTCTCTCTCTCTCTCTCTCTCTCTCTCTCTCTCTCTCCTTTCTTGCCTCTCTGATACCTCTGTAAGCGGCCTGCAATTTCTCCTGAAAATTTCCTTTTGGCTTCCTGGCCCCCCTGGTTCACCCGTGGAGCCCAGCAGGATTGCTCTGAGTATCTAAAATACCTGCTGGATCGGTAAAGTAAATTGTGCATGGTTTGGGAAAATGTGATTTGAAGTGCTTAAGCCAGTTTTTCCCCCCCAGCCTTGAGCACTTTAAGAGGAGTGGACTTCAACTCCCAGAATTCCCCCTGGGAGTTGAAATCCACTCCTCTTTAAACTAGCTTCGGTTTAAGCTGTCCAAGGCTGAGCAGAAATTACTCGGTAGAGAAAACTGGAGAATTTTCAGCTATAATTTATTTAAAGACGACGGGAACGGGTAGCTACAAATAATTTAAACCAGCAATTAATGAATGAATGAATAATGCTGGCTTCCAAATTCGGGAGAGATGTACACCTGGATTCAACAATGGATATTTTTAAGAAGAGATTAGACAACCATTTGTCTGCAATGGTGTAGGGTCTCCTCCTTGAGCAACGGGTGGGACTAGATGACCTCCAAGGTCCCTTCCGATTCTGTTGTTCTTTTATTCTGGATTGGTTTCCAGGGAGAACGGCTTGAATTTGGATTCACCTATGAACAAAGTCTTACCTTTCACAGCCTAAAAAGTTTTCTTTCCACTCTAAAACTCCCTTTTTAACGACCCAATTCGGGGTAATGTCCAGGGTGGGATTCTTAAAAAAAATATCCTTTGTTCTATCTTTAAAAGGAGAGTTTCTATCCCATAGCGCAGGGGGTCTTCAAACCTGGCCCTTTTATGACTGGTGGACTTCAACTCCCAGAATTCCTCAGCCAAGCACTCTGGCTGAGGAATTCTGGGAGTTGAAGTCCACCAGTCATAAAAGGGCCAAGTTTGAAGACCCCTGACATAATGTGAGGGGGAAATAATGCTAACTCAGAAAGAGCTAAACTGGTGTTTCTCAACCTCGGCCAATTTTAAGAGGTGTGGACTTCAACTCCCAGAATTCCTCAGCAGCGTGCTTGGCTGAGGAATTCTGGAAGTCCACCAGTCATAAAAGGGCCAAGTTTGAAGACCCCTGACATAATGTGAGGGGGAAATAATGCTAACTCAGAAAGAGCTAAACTGGTGTTTCTCAACCTCGGCCAATTTAAGAGGTGTGGACTTCAACTCCCAGAATTCCTCAGCCAGCGTGCCTGGCTGAGGAATTCTGGGAATTGAAGTCCACCAGTCATAAAAGGGCCAAGTTTGAAGACTCCTGCCTTAGTGTGTGTCTCTTTTCTTCTTCGTTCTTCCCAAAGTCTTCATGAGGAAGAGAGAACTGGTAGGAGGATCTGTCAGAAACTCAAGGCCTGCTCCTTGGTGTCTCCTGGCGACCGGCAGCCCTCCGTGAGCAAAACCCTGGTGGAAGAGATGTTTGGTGGCAAAATCAAGACCAAGATCCGTTGCCTGAAGTGCCTGCAGGTCTCCTCCAGAGAAGAAGCCTTCACAGATCTCTCCTTAGCTTTTCCACCTGCTGACGACCAGAAGGCTGGACCTGTCAGCAGTGCATTGATTAGGTCTGGAGAAGAAATGGGTCCTGAGTTCTCTCCGTCAAGGATCCAGACTCAAAGCGGTCTAAAGGATTTGCCAGCTAGATCAGGGATATTGCGAGCCCTTGGACAGAATCCTTCTAAAAGTCCACCCAGGGAAGCAGTGGTGTCAAAAATTGTGGAGACTTCTTTCCCCTTGATGTCTGAGCGAGACGCTGTTGCAGTGAAGCCCATCAAAGAATCTGACCTGGCTTCACAGAAGCAAGTGTCTGGCAGTCGGGCTTCCCGATCTGTCCCGGATTTGATAAATTATTTCTTATCACCAGAGACCCTCACGGCGGAGAATAAGTATCACTGCGAGAATTGCGCCTCCCTTCAAGATGCGGAGAAGTTGAGCGAACTGACCGAAGGGCCTCACTACCTCATCCTCACCCTGTTGAGGTTCTCCTTTGACCTTGGAATGATGAGAAGAAAGAAGATCCTTGACAACGTCTCGGTCCCACTGATCCTGAAGCTGCCGGTCCTGGTGTCTTCTGATCCAGAGAGGACCTCAGGATGGACTTCATCCTGCAAAGACTTCGCTTCAGTGGTGTACGATCTCTGCAGCGTGGTGGTCCATTCTGGGGTCTCCTCAGAAAGCGGTCATTACTACTGCTACGCCAGGGAATGCGAGGATCCGGCCACCGAGAGCCTTTGCAAGGACAACGCTCGGAACGCGGCTTCCACAAAGTCTGCCGACGTGGAGATCCAGTGGTACATTTTCAATGACACCAGGGTTGTCTTCTCTTCTTTCGAATCTGTGAGTAACGTGACCTCTTTTCTGCCCAAGGACACGGCTTATCTGCTCTTTTACCGACAGAGAGCAAGGCCGGCCTCAAACGGAGCTGGTCCAGGGCCCGGCTGGACAAACAGAAGCTTACATTCTCCAGATAAGAACGTGATGGACGCCATTGCCAAGGATAACATCTTATTCTTGCAGGTAACATGGTGTCCCACCACCGTTAACTCATTTCTTTTGCTTGTTTGTCGTTACTTTCCCCTGGTTAGTTTCGTTTTTGTTTTCTGTTTCACTAGCTCAGAGGTGTCAAACTCAATTTCATGGAGGGCCGCATCAGCATTGCGGTTGCCCTCAAGGGGCCGGGTGGGTGTGGCCAGGGTGGGCGTGGCCTACTGGGTGGGTGTGGCTAGAGTGCATATGGCCTACTGGGTGGGCGTGGCCAGCTCTACATCGTTCGCATCAAGGGTGTTGTGACTCAGGGCCAGCCTGTGGGTCCGGCAGCCGGCTCAGATGTCTCGGATGACTCAGATGAGGGGGAGGAGGAGGGTGTGGAAGACGAACTGGCTGATGATGGCTTGGAGGCTTCGCAGAGCCCCCAGCCGGGGCCCTCTTCTCAGCTGCGTGAGCCCGATAGTGCGGAGGATGATGACCCACAGCTGGCCCTGTTCAAGGACGCCCGACGCAGGAGGCAGTCGAGCAGGAACAAACAGAGAAAGGCTGTGGGACTCCTCGGGAGGAGGCACAGGGAGGCCACGCCCTGAACTCTAAATAAAAGGAGTGTTTGGGGAAGGGCTGGTTGCTGAAAGCAACCCTTCCGTTTGAGGATTCAAGTTCCAGTGTTTTTGTTTCTTGTTCTGTTGTTTGAGTAATAAATCTTGGCAGACGCTTTTCAGCCTCAGACGCTCTCCAGTCTCTACTGTTTGAACAGGGGTTTGCCTTATTGCAAGGCCGGTAGCAGGCTGGTTCAGAACAAAGGGTGCCTAATGGGGGGGCCTGGGCAGGAGTGGGACAGATCTGAGGGTCTCTGGCGGAAGGAGGGTCTCTGGGCCAGGGCCAAGGCAGTGGGGGCCGTTCCCTCACTGTTTCCAGGATGGCTTCGTAGGCCGCATGAAACCACTACACGGGCCGCATCCGGCCCCCGGGCCTTGTGTTTGACATGTCTGCACTAGCTTGAGGTCCATGTGCCTGCTTGAGCTGGGTTTCGTGTGCATGTGTGTGTGTGTATACGCCTGTGTGGTTTTTGTATGGTTGTCTCTCTTTCTCTCTCTCTTTTCATTCACAGGAACAAGAAAAAGAAGCCAGAAACAGGAACGCTTACATTTCAGCTTTACCTAAATCTTCTGTTTGGTGGAAAGACCTTGATAGAGATAACCACGATGATGATGATGATGAAGGTGCCGCAGGGGGTTGCAGCCATGAGCCCCATGGTGGAGGATCGGGGTCTTTCCATGGACTGGTCTTCTAGCCCTTGTGCCCAAAGCAAATGGTTAATCCTACAACCATCAAGTACGCATTCCTTCCCCTTGACCTTGTGGCCTTGGAAGTCTAACCAGGATTAGTGGGAGAGAATGAGCGTTGTCTATTCTTCCCCCAAACTATGGAAAATGACGTTTTCTGGAAGAACTGTGATCAGGGCATCCTCAACCTGTCATAAAATTGCACTTCCTGGAAGTAGCAGGAAGAAGGTGCCACAGCTTTAACATGGCTTAGGCCCTGGATACTTGCAGGACCATCTGCTGCCGGGAACGAATTCCCATCGCCCAGTACGCTCACACAGAGAAGGCCTCCTCAGGGTACCGTCGGCTAGACAATGTCGGCTGGCGACCCCCAGGGGGAGGGCCTTCTCTGTGGGAGCGCCAACCCTATGGAACCAGCTCCCCCCTGAGCTTCGGATGGCCCCAGATCTCCAGTCCTTTCGCCGCGACCTCAAAACACTCCTTTTCCACCTGGCTGACCTGGACTGACAGGGATTTTAATTATGTTTTTAATTTTTAACTTTAATTTTTAACTTATTTTAATTTTAATTTATTCTACAGGGCCATTAATTTAATTTTTCTTTTAACATCTGTATTATTGTATGTTTTTTGTTGTTAGCCGCCCTGAGTCCTTCGGGAGATAAGGCGGCATATAAATCCCAATAATAATAATAATAATAATAATAATAATAATAATAATAATAATAATAATAATAATAATAATAATAATAATAATAATTTGCGGCCTACCAACGTCCCCCTCTCGATGAAGTGGGGTGCAACATTCATTGTGACCTCCTTAGCGAAGGATTGGGCAATTAATTTTGACAAACTGGGATTTGTGGAGGGCTGAACAAATAGGGCTGTGAAGGTGTGTAGGCATGTATGCACACACCTACACAAACGCTGTTCTCCAAAGCACCTGAAGGCAGGACAAGAAGCAACGGCGGAAAACTCATCAAGGAGAGACGCAGCCTAGAACTGAGGAGAAACTTCCTGACAGTGAGAACAATAAACCAGTGGAACTCCTTGCCTCCTGAAGTTGTGGGTGCTCCAACACTGGAGGTTTTTCAGAAGAGATTGGACAACCATTTGTCTGAAATGATATAGGGTTTGCTTCCTGAACAGGGGGTTGGACCAGAAGACCTCCAAGGTCCCTTCCAACTGCACCAAGCCATAAATTGTGGTTTGCAAGTCATACGTAGATTCCATACTGATTAAGTTACGACCAGACAAACTCAGTTCTTCACGAAAGGGAGGGTAGGCAAAGAAACTGTGGTATGTTCTATATGCAGTGGCCTCCATATGCGCGTATAGGTTCACACATCACCCTAAACCAGGATACTTTAAAAGCATGGTTAGTGAGAACAATTAACCAGTGGAACCCTTGTCTTCAGAAGTTGAGGGTGCTCCAACGCGGGAGGTTTCTAACAGGAGACTGGACAACCATTTGTCTGAAATGCTATAGGGTTTCCTGCTTGAGCAGAGGGGTTGGACTAGAGGACCTCCGAGGTCCCAACCAGCTCTGTTATTAGATTCTGTTAAATTGAAAAGTAAATAAAATAGCCGCACTTCAAAATAAAAACGATCCACACAGGGCTGAAAAATGCTCAGGTCTGCTTTAATGGGTAAGTTGTTGTGTTGTTGTTTTTTTGTCAATGCAGGAAGTGTGAGTGTGGACACAAATTTTAACCCACAGTACAAGGAAACGTCTAACTTTCCAAAGCAAAATTGTGAGGAAGGAGAGAGATTTTTGGTAACGGGCTGTGTAATGAATACTCAGGGGAATGGCGTTGCCTTCTGAAGTTGTGGATGGAAACTCATCAAGGAGAGAAGCAACCTAGAACTAAGGAGAAACTTCCTGACAGTGAGAACAATTAATCTGTGGTACAACTTGCCTCCAGAAGTTGTGGATGCTCCATCCCTGGAAGTTTTTAAGAAGAGACTGGACAGATTGTTTCTCTGAAATGGTGGAGGGTTTCCTGCTTGAGCAGGGGGTTGGACTAGATGACCTCCAAGGTCCCTTCCAGCTGAGACTAGACAGCCATTTGCCTGAAATGGTATACGGTCTGCTGGGCGTTGAATTAGAAGATATCAAAGGTCCGTTCCAAATCTGTTATCCTGTTGTTAAAAGTATTGGTTGTCCATCTTACCAAAAGGTAACTCGTTACTTTCAAGTACTTTCACGTTTGCAACCAAGTTGCAAAAAATTCAGACCGTCCAGGAATGGCGTCAAGAAAAACCGCCAACAGGGGTTTGACGTTTCAGAGCCCAGATTTGATTGTCTTAATTTAAGGACCCAAAAGGTGCTTTTTTTCTGGAGGCCACGGGACTTCCTTGTTTTTCTTTGAAGACATTTTGCTTCTCATCCAAGAAGCTTCTTCCGCTCTGACTGGATGGTGTGTTGTGGAGCTGCAGAAACATCCTGCAGAAAGAACAGCTCCACAACAGAGTCCTTTCGGCAATTCCAAGAAGGCTCCGCCGCCATTTGCACCACTCAGGTGAACCTGAGGACACAGACAAACCTCCAAGTGGCCTCAACGACTCTCTAAAAGAAGGTAAATGACCAACCGTCTGCAAGGAGTATAAATCCTTCCATTTCCCCCACCATTCAGTCAGAACCTGAAGAAGCTTCTTGGATGAGAAGCGAAATGTCTTCAAAGCAAAACAAGAAAGTCCAGTTGCCTCCTGAAAAAGCACCTAACCTAACCTGCTGATCTCCTTCCTCTAAAAATATAAGCCCAAGCAGAAAATATTTCGCCATCTACTCTTACAGCGTGCTCATAATATCTCCATGCTAATATGGAAGGTGATCTACTGCATAATTGCGTATCAAGTATTATAACCAACACATTCCGGAGGAGTAGGCTTCTAATCGTGGCGATTAAACACACAGAAATAAGTGCATTCCTTTTTTTTTAGCCGTCTATCACATTTATTAACAGCAACTGGTTTATTTTAAAGTATTAACTAAGTTTAAGCGCAACTTCGGCTTTGCAGGACAGCAGTCATCTTCTTTCAACTGCAGCTCGCAGGGAATAAATTAATAATTTAAGGAAATGGAATCCACAGTGGCTAAAAAAAGGAAGAAGGAATATTCAGCTCAAACAGTAATACCACAAGACAAAAACATACTGTACATCTATTTATATATATATATATATATCTGTATATAGTTTTGGAAAAAAAGAGGATTTTTGTAAAGAAATAAACATCAGCCACTTCCCATCCTCCCCGGAAGAAAAGCAGAAAACCCCACCCACCTTCCTGCCAATCATTCAATTTAGGACATTCACAGCAAGGTAATAAAACATCATTGTTTCTTTGACAAAACACAAGAGACTCCTAGTCAAAAATCTTTCTTAATACCTAGTTACACAAATCTGGTTAAGGCTACAATTCTTCCATTACGTGAACCCCGGGTGTCTCATTGCTGTCTTCGGAAAAAAACCCAACATATTTTGTCGATCTGTGAAGCTGCCGAATACAGGTAATCCTCGACTTATATCGACTATTGGGCTGAATTGTGGTCGTAAGTAAAGGACTACCTGTATTTTATATAGTTGTACCCTTCGATCAGCATTTCAGCAGAAGGCAGTGTGCATTTTAGGTGGGGTCAGAAGCCAAGCCAAATCAGACCTGGATGGGGCACCACTAGGAAATAAACGTGAGGTTGCCAGGAGACTTGGAAGTCCCTCTCCTTGTTCTAGTTGGCATCATAAAACCTAATTATTAAAATTGGGTCTATTTATTTCTTCCCCAACCCCAACCCTAAACCTAATCAAATCATTAATTTTTTCTACAGGAAAGTTCACTTAAGTTTATTTTCCCGGGGTGATGACACCGCCATGTTTAAGAATCTCTGGGTTAGGGGTGAGGGTAACTTAGAGGAAAATTTGAACATTTAGTAAGTAACCTTGTACAGGGATCTCCAACTTTGGCCCCTTTAAGACTTGTGGACTTCAACTCCCAGAATTCCTCAGCCACAAGTCTTAAAGTGGCCAAGGCCCTGATTTGTAAGAGGTTTCTTAAGGTACTGAAAAATTCTCTGATTATTTTTTTTCCCTGTGCCTAAAACGACATCCCTGATCTTCAGTTCACTATTTAGCTCATGTGCTTGGTAATAAACAAGAGTCCAAAGGAGTCTTTCACAAGCTTGGCAACTTCCAGGCATATGGACTTCAATTCCCAGAATTCTCATCCACGACCATATTGCTGTGGAATTCTGGGCTTTAAAGTTCACATACTTGGGCAATTTGAAATCCGATCTAAAGGGTGGATCCTGAAAGAGAAAAATCTTTCTATTGCTACCTAGAACCCTTTATGCACAAGAGACAAAGTTTATTAGCTGAAAACTGGAAATCAAACGGTAAATTAAAAATGTCGAGTTCTAGCTGCAAAAATCTTAACGTTTTAAAAAGCTGCCCCTTTGCCTATATAGAATTAACAGAGAGAACTGCACAGGCTTTAAAACAAATCCTGGAGTTATTTTAACAGTCACAAGATCAGGGCACAAACTGCATCCCGTAGGCCGGGTTTGCATCAGCCACGGTTAACCAAATGGTGGCTATTTGAATTAATCTTGTGGTCTGAACTTGCAAAGCTCACTAAACTATACACGGCATTGAGCTGGTAAGTAGCCAGTCACAGTTTAGCTCAGCAGGTTGTGTGAATCTGACACGGGGGAAAGGGGGGGGGCGGCTTTTCACTGGCAAACCAGGAGAACCTGAACTCGGGACTCTGGAAAGAGAGAAGCGGGGGGGAAACCGCAGGCGCCTGAGAGGAAAGGCTTTTGAACGGAAGTTCTAAGATCACTTCTGTGGGGGGGAAAAAGCACCTTGGATTAAACCTGCATAGGTGGTTTAGGATTGCCCCATCAAGCCTTAGAGACACAGCCCTAAGACAGGAAGTGGGTTTATGAACTGAGGTTTGCCCTTGGTACGTTGATCAAGCAAAACAGGATTTGTGGGGGGTTTTTTTCTACACACTCTCTCTTGAAGTGAATGTCTGTATGAGACGGTCCACAGATGTCCGGTGCAGGAAAATAACTATAAAAATAACAGTGTCTTCGGTCCCCAAAGAGATCTTAATCTCACCAATAAGGAAATGTCAAGTAACCTGATTCTTACAGGAATTGAAGCCTGTATAAAGTCTTTTTTAGCTAAGGAATTAGCAGAGAGTAACAGCAAAGATCTTGGAAGGAGTAGGCTGGTGATACATGCAGTCCTTGAGTTACACCCATTCTTCTAATGACCGTTTAAAGTTACAACAGCATTGAAAAAAAGTGACTTATGACAGTTTTTCACTCTTACTACTGTTGTGGTCAAAATTTGGACACTTGGCAACTTGGCTCATATCTATGACGGTCGTCCTGTCCCCGGGGTCATGTGATCCCCTTTTGCGACCTTCTGACAAGCAAAGTCAATGGGGGAAGCCAGATTCACTTAGCAACCGTGAACTTAACAAGTGCAGTGCTCGTAAAACGGGGCAAAACTCACTGAAGAAATGTCCTGCTTAGCAACAGAAATGTTGGGCTCAATTGTGGTCGTAAGTCAAGGACTACCTGTATTGCAGAAGAGCAATAAAATAGAAGTTTTTTATTCAGGGCTAGGCCTCTTTCCCTTCAACCTCAGCCACCCGGTTGCATTCACACGTTACACCCAACCTGAAAGCTGAACCCAACCATTTTCTATTTCACAAATCACGCCGAGCCAGAAACCATCCCAATACACCAATTCACAATAGCCTAAACCAGGGCTAGGCAACCTTGGCTCTTTTATGACTCGTGGACTTCAACTCCCAGAATTCCTGAGCCAGCATGGGGGAACTTTGGCCCCTTCATGATTTGCGGACTTCAACTCCCAGAATTACTGAGCCAGCATGGGGGAACTATGGCCCCTTCATGACTTGCGGACTTCAACTCCCAGAATTCCTCAGCCAGCATGGGGGAACTTTGGCCCCTTCATGATTTGCGGACTTCAACTCCCAGAATTCCTGAGCCAGCGTGGCTCAGCTTGGAAACCTCTCCCTTTCCCCTCAGCAGGGCTGGCTCAGGAATTCTGGGAGTTGAAGTCCATGAGTCGTAAAAGAGCCAAGGTTGCCTAGCCCTGTCCTAAACCATACGGGAAAACCTTATCTAGGCCAACACCAACTCTGTTCTAGCATAATAAACACGTTCACCTGCTACATCTTTACTTGACCTGGGTTAATGGGCTGTGTGAACACAACGTTTGCCCTTTCTCCGCCCATCCGTGCCACGGCTTTCCTTGTCGCCGTCAGGAGGGTGTAGACAAGGAGGGCTAATCCATTTTTCGGGGAGAGCCTGATCCCAGCAACTCTTCAAAGGACCCTAGCCCTCTGCAACTTCTCTTGCAAGGCCCCTTTCCTCATTAATGGGGATGTCTGACTTAACAACAGGACAACCTTGCTAGAGGGGAGCGGAGCTGTACTTTCTGCAGGCTCTTTCAGCAGTTCCAAGAAGGCTCCACACCCATTTGCACCACTCAGGTGACCCTGAGGACACAGGTAAACCTCCAAGTGGCCTCAACGA
The DNA here is from genome assembly GCF_964194415.1 of Vipera berus. Lineage (NCBI taxonomy): Eukaryota > Metazoa > Chordata > Lepidosauria > Squamata > Viperidae > Vipera > Vipera berus. The sequence goes on from NC_138206.1 coordinate 5,479,774, forward strand.
TTCCCAGAGGGAGTACTAGTGACCAGACGACTGCAGGGAATATAAATCCTTCCCTCCGCCACCGTTCAGTTGGAACTGAAGAAGCTTCTTGGGCGAGAAGCGAAACTTCTTCAAAGAAAGTGGGTTTATGAAGAAGAATGTCCAGTGGCTCCTGAAAAAGCACCCTGACCTGGATGACAGAGAATCTCCGTAGACGTAAAGCTCTGCAGAGATATACATGCTACCCGCATAAAACTAGCACTGTAGTAAAAAAAATGAGATATTATATAAAGGATCTGCAAACTAACAGGGCCCCATTTGGGGAAATGTGGTGAAACAGATTCGTCTGTTGTTGTTTTAGATCTCGTCTCAACACAGGTAGTACTCAACTTACAACCATTTGTTAAGCGGCTGTTTGAAGTTACAATGGCTTTGAAAAAAAAGGGACTTATGACTGTTTTTCACTCTTACGACCATCACAGCATCCTCAGGGTCATGTGATCAAACCGGGGTGTATTTACAACATTTGCAATGTTCCCGGGATCAGCTGATCACTATTTTTGACCTTCCCAACCGGCTTCTGACAAGTAAACTCAATGGGGGAAGCTGGATTTGCTTAACCACCGTCTGATTCCCTTAAACAACTGCAGCGATTCACTTAACAACCGTGGCTTGTAAAATTAAGCGCTATTCGTTCAACAACCGTCTCGCTTAGCCACAGCAATTCTGGTCCCAATTTGTGGTCATAAAGTCGAGGACGACTTAAATCTAGGCAAAGGGGTAACGTGAAATATCCTTCTGGAGAACACCCCCATCGTTACATCTGCATTAGTTACATTTGCCAGTTTGCCCTTTTTCAACTGTGACGCTCTAAATTCAGCAATGCATTTTGATTTATTATTACTATTACTATTATTATTTTGCATTCATGTCAGAAGCACTGAGACGCTTCTGGGTTGAAAGGATTAGCCGGTGACATCACTATGGTCCTGGGGATGCCCAGTTGGGGGGTCCTTTTACGTCCCTGGCAGGAGCTGGAGCAAAGGACAGGAGCTCAACCGTATCGCAGTTCTTGGACCTCGAACGTGGGCTTGCTAATGTCCTGCCCAGCGTCCCAACCACTTAAGCCCCCGTACTCCTACTGTATTTCCCCGAAAATAAGACCCAACCACAAAATTAGCCCTAGCGTGATTTTTCAGGATGCTCATAGTATAAGCCCCACCCCCAAAATAAGCCCCAGTTAAGATCACCAGCCAGACAGATGCATTTAGTACCGTATTTCCCCGAATATAAGACCTAACCGGAAAATAAGCCCTGATGCGTCTTTTGGAGCAAAAATTAATATAAAACCCGGTCTTATTTTGGGGAAAACACAGGTATTTTGAAAATGAAGATTTGCTTCGAATTGGGAGTGCTTGAGATAGGCAGCCAGGCATCGAATGCAGTTTGAAACATAGGGTGGATGGACTTTTAAATATCAAGGCTTTTATAACCAATACTATAAGGGTCCAACATCAAAATACTGTCCTTCTACCATATATACCGCACACCAGGTACCAAATACTGCCCAACACAGATTCAACTATTGTTAAGATCACGGACACCGATATCATATCTTCTATGAAGAGAAAACTATTGCGAAAACATCCAGAGACGCTCCAATCTTAAAATTCCTGCAGGAGAATTAGGAATATTTTTTTTTGCTTGTTGAGTGGGAAGGCGGCAGATGAGGAATTAATTTCAGTTCGAGATTTAATGCATTTAAAAAGCTGATTTATGCCAACATACTATTGTTTTCTCAACATGCTTGTCCTCAGAAGGACAATTGCATACTTTTTAGGGAATTCGCAGGATGGCAATTTACAGAAAGAGCCCCCCCCAAAATAAAATAAAATAAAATAAAAGGCATTGCTTAGAGATTTCTTCACCCTTTTGTGAAGCAATACAGCTAAGACCACTTTGTAAAGAGATTGCTGAAAATCAAATCCACTTAGGATGAGTAGCTGGCCATTATTATTATTATTACTATTGTTATTATTATCATCAACATCGCCACCACCCCCGTCATCTCTAAAAGAGCTGGAGGCAGAAGAAAGAGGCCAAAATTAGGCCGTAAGTTCCAACTGACAGCAGGAAACCGGCAAAGAGAAGGTGCGGGATGCCAAAATAGTGATCTGCAGATAGAAAGTGGATCGAAGAAAGTTTGGAGACGGGCAGGTGAGTGAGAAGCCAGCGTTGAGTCGCTGAATTCCTCCGAGCACAGCCAGCAGCTCGCTCATAACTGAAAAAAAAGCCTTTTGGAGGCCTTGATGCAGCTTTTCAGCCAAATGTTTTCCTGAAGAACTTTTGTTTTCAAAAGCAGAAGCACTCGGCCTTTCTGGAATCTTCTCCAAAGAGAAGGTAAAGCAAGGTGGACAAATTGATGGCCTCCTCGACTTCTAGAGGCCTCTGTGGTTTGTCAACCGCGCCTCCCCCCTCGCTTGGCTACTGCTTCACCGTCTTGCTGGGCTCAGACGACTGCCGGACATCGGTCCACTCCTGCATTGTGTTCTGCAAAGCTTGTGTCTTCTCCTTGTCCACCTGCACGTAGTCGACTTTCTCATCAGAAGCCACAGAGGATGTGGAAGGCTGGCCAGAGAAAGGAGAGAGGAGGAGAAAAGATGGGACAATGGTCCAGATTTTGCCTGGTTTGTCTTGCAATGCAAAGCAGTGTTTTTCAGGCTTGGCCACTTTTAAGAGTAGTGGACTTCAACTCCCAGAATTCCCCAGCCAGCCATGCTGGCTGGGGAATTCTGGGAGCTGAAGTCCACAAGTCTTAAACGGGCCAAAGTTGGAGATCCCTGTACAAGGTTACTTACTAAATGTCCAAATTTGGCAAATTTTAAGAGAAGTGGACTTGAATTCTGGGAGTGGAAGTCCACATGTCTTAAAGTCGCCAAGCTTGAAAAACACTAGTGCAAAGCATCAGATTCAACCCATTCAAGAAAAGAAATTTCCCCTCCTTCCTTAATGTTTTATTTAAGTAATAAAAGGGAGGGTTTTTTTAAAAAAAAAAAAACCCACAAACATTTCAATAGACTTGAAATTTCAATAGACTATTCAATTAAAAAAAACACTTAGAAATGACTGTTTTCAGTTTACGTTGTTGGAGATGCAGTGAAACAAATATTCTAATTAAAAGTATTCCATTTTAGTAAGAAGGAATGACATGTACTGTAGAGCTAGTTTGGTGTAGTGGTTAAGATGCTGGCCTAGAAAACAGAAGGTGCTGAGTTCTAATCCTGCTGTAGGTATGAAAGCCAGCTAGGTGAACTTGGGCTAATCACCAGGAAACTGTGAGTTCTAGTCTTGCATGAAAGCCAGCTGGGTGACTTTGGGCCAATCACCAGGAGATGGTGAGTTCTAGTCCTGCCTTAGGTATGAAAGCTGGCTGGGTGACTTTGGGCCAAGCACCAAGAAACAGTAAGTTCTAGTCCCACCTTGAGCAGAAAAGCTGACTGGCGGAGTTTGGGCAATTTTACCAGAACCTTAGGAACAGATATCAAAGTCCTAAAATTGCCGATTCCTTGCATATTTCATCCTTCTGGTTAGATGTGGCTTTGTGTTACATTTTTGTGCCTAAGGCGGGAATAAACTCACAGTCTCCTGGTAATTGATGCAAAGTCACCCAGTCGGTTTTGATGCCTAAGGTGGGACTAGAACTCACTGTCTCCTGGTGATTGGATCAAAGTCACCCAATTAACTTTCATGCCTAAGGTGGGACTAGAACTCACAGTCTTCTGCTGATTGGGCCAAAGTCACCCAATTAAATTTCATGACTAAGGTGGGACTAGAACTCACCATCTCCTGGTGATTGGCCCAAAGTCACCCAATTAGCTTTCATGGCTAAGGTGGGACTAGAACTCACTGTCTCCTGGTGATTGGCCCAAAGTCACCCAGCCGGCTTTCATGCATAAGGCAGTACTAGAACTCACTCTCTTCTGGTTTCTAGCCTGGTGCCTTCACTATCAGACCAAACTGGCTCTCTAGTTGAGTTTGTCACGCCAACTGGCAGACTTTCCACTCAACTGCATTTCAGCCAGTTGTCCCGTGCCCACATGTTTTGTCTATGGTTCGGTGTGGGATGGTTACGAAGCTTTCAGAACTGGATTGTACCTTTCGGTGAGGGCCAGGTGAGCTCGGCTGAAAGTCCAAAGCCAGGTAATCAACACTTGTGGTGCTCTTCTTTTGGGCTGGACTACTCTTCCCACTTGGAATGGGAGATGCAGAAATGGGGTTTTGCTAAAATTAAAGCAGTTAGGAGCAATCAGTCAAGCAACAGCAAAAGGCCCATTCAAACAATCAGTCAAAATCTGCATCTTGATTTCCCTAACTTCTGCAAGATATTAGTTTCCCTTCCCCATTAATTCAGACTAAAAGGCCCTCTGTGTAGAAATTCAGTATAAGTATAAAAGAGGCATTCATATACAGGTGGTCCTCGACTTACGACCACAATTGAGCCCAACGTTTCTGTTGCTAAACAAGACGGTGGTTAGGTGAGTTTTGACCTGTTTTATGACTTTTCTTGCCACAGTTGTTAAATAAATCACTGCAGTTGTTCGAGAATCCATTTCGAGAATTCAAATAAAACTCCAGGTTCATTCCGTTTCTGAAATTCTTACTGTTTATTGGATACGCTGCTTGGTTATGTCGAGGCAAAACTAACTCTGAGGTTCCCGCACCAATTCATAGACTTAAAGAACAGTTTCCCCAGCCAAACCCCCAAGGTCTTACGTAATCCATTATCAATCCATTATTGTTATGGGAACCATCTGCTTCAAATCCACACCTGTTCTGGTGTCCTTGAAAAGGTTTCAGGTTCCTACGGTCTGCAGCTGAATCGAAGAAGTTTTGTTTCTCCATCTACCCACTTGAAAGTAACCCCTCTCCCCCACCCTTAATCTAAAGGCAAGTTGAAATGCTGCTAAAGTTTCATCTTTGACAGTTAAGTTAGTAACAAGGTTGTTAAGCAAATATGGCTCCCCTTTTGACTTGTCAAAGGTTGCAAAAGCCACTTGCCAAGTGTCCAAATTTTAATCACATGACCATGTGGAGGCTAGAACGATCGTAAGGCTGAAAAACCATCCAAGTCACTTTTTTCAGTAACTTATAAGTCACTTTTTTAATATAACTTTGGGCAGTCACTAAACAAATGGTTGTAAGTCGAGGGTGTGCAAGCTATTGCCTTATTTCCAGATGCCGACAGAATCTTAACAGTAAAATTTTCTTGTTGTTTAATCAGTTGTCTGGGAGCCCTGAGTCCTGTGTCAAAATTTTGAAGCCAGATTTTAGAGCCTTTATAAGAATAAATATGGGCAATCTTCAACTTACAATCATTCATTTAGTGACCATTCAAAGTTACCAAAAACTTCGAAAAAAGGGACTTAGGCTGTTTTTTACAGCTATGTCCACTGTAGTATCCCCACGGTCACATGATCAAAGTTTGGTTGCAGTGTCCCGGGATCATGTGATCCCCTTTTGTGACCTTCTGACAAGCAAAGTGTCATGGTTCTGACAGATAAAACTCTTCAAAGAACTTCAAGGCATTGTCTACCTTAAAGAATCTTTATTCGAGTAGCATAGCATTAACAGTCATGAATCACATTCCCCAATTAGTTTGAAATGCAGGCTTCCCCTCCAGTTCTCCAGCCTGCCAATTCTTATCATCTCTTATTTCAATAACCTTGGTTCTCACACTAGGTTCAGCATTGTTATGTCTAGCTAAACCCTCATGCACATTCCTCCCCCCCAACATCAGCTAACTTTAACTCTAATTCTAAGAGTAAAACATGAGAAGAAAATGACTGCAGACTCCATCTGTTGTCAAAGCAAAAACATCCGATGTTAGCAGCGTTGATGCAAAGTCAATGGGGAAGCAGATTCGCTTAGTGACCGGGTCACTAATTTAACAACTGCAGTGATTCTCTTAAGAAATGGGGCAGAAGCGGTCGTGAAATGGGGCAAAACTCACTGAAGAAGTGTCTCACTTAGCAACAGAACGCTGGGCTCAATTGTGGTCCTGAGGATGACCTGTAACTTAAAACCAGACCATCCAATGTTGGCAACTTTAAGTCTTGTGGACTTCAACTCCCAGAATTCACTCACACAGGATATCTGGGATTAGCTGCCTCTTCCTCCTTGGGAATGTTCCCCCCTCCCACTTAGGAAACCTCCCTCCTCACTACAGTCCATCACAGAAGATATGGGAGAAAAGCTCAAAAGAGAAAGAAGCATTTATAAAAACTTACCATGGCCACATAATTTTCTTCACTATCTCCCGAGTCAGTGCTGGTGATACTTTGAGTAGAGGTGGGACGACAATATTGAGAAAAGTTGGAACTGAAGGTCTGGCTAAAAGGAGAGCATCCAGAAGAAAAGGTTATGACAAGTCACAAGAGGGCTTTATCTGCCAAGCTTGGAGCAGATGGACAGACTTAACCACAGTTTCGGTGGGGAAACGGTGAGCATCTTAGACCAAGTCAAGTCCAAAAATGATAATAGAGAATTCCTGGAAGCCTGGCAGATAAATCGGCCATCGACCAGCACATTGAGATAAACAACATCTACATACCATTCAAAAGAGACAATCAAACAGCCCCAAAGGAAGCAAACAGAATAACAGAATAGCAGCCCTGGAAGGGACCTTGGAGGTCTTCTAGTCCAACCCCCTGCTCAAGCAGGAAGCCTTATACCGTTTCAGACAGCTGGTTGTCCAATCTCTTCTTAAAAAAAAGAGACCAAAACACTTCCTCACCAGATGAGCAGAGGTTAACACCAAGATTAGCACTGGATCAGGGGTGTCAAACTCGCGACGTCACGTGACATGTCGTGACATATCGTGACTTTTTTTTCCCATTGCCGGTAATGGGACGGGCGCGGTTTCACCACGGCTCATCTGGCCCGCGGGCCGGCAGTTTGACACCCCTGCCCTAGACCAACAATCAAGTAAACAATACCCCAATCCAGGAACAACCAATGCAGGCCCAAACAAGCTAACAGTAAACAAGAGCCTAATCAAGGAACTACCAAGAAATGTTAAATGGTATACAGAGTAAATGATGTAGGGTCCCCTGTTTGAGCAGGGGCTGGACTAGAAGACCTCCAAAGTCCCTTCCAATTCTGTTAAAGAACATTCCTTCCAAAACTGACAGGGCAAGCCACTGGTATATTTATTTTTATTTATTTTTTATTTTAATTCCATTTATATCCCGCCCTTTTCCGAAGACTCAGGGCGGCTTACAAGCTTAGCAGTAGCCTTCATTCTATGTATATGCCTGCTTATTAGGGCTTTCACACACCCCCCCAAGTGGCATTATTACAAAGTCAGCTTAATTGAGTGCAAACTTAACTCCTTTCTAGCACTGATGATGTTACCTAGTTGGGCTATGAAACATGTGCAAGAAAACCACCAAGCTCAGAGAGCATCAAGGACCTCCACAGTCCTCCTCCTCCCCCCCCAAACTCCCTTCTCTTCTAGCCCTGATGATGTTACCTAGTTGGATCATGAAAGGTCCGCAAGAAAACCACCCAGCTCAGAGAGCAGCGAGGACCCCCACAGTTAGAGCTTCCAAGCTGAAGATCAGGGAAGTAACCAAGACAAAGGAATACGATGAAGAATTCAGGAATGCAGGACAGACCTCATCATTCACATAATCGAGTGAGCACATGGTAGTGCGCAACATGCCCAATGACAAAGAGCCGGGCTGAAAGCATACCAAGGCAAAACGGCATCTTGAAAAAGTGTTTCAGAGTTAAAGCACCGGTGGAAATTGTTTGGATAAGGCTTCGCGTCCTCTAGACGTTGTGGGTGCTCCGTCACTGGTGGTTTTCGAGACTGGACCACCATTTGTCTAGAACGGTATAGGAATAGCAGAGTTGGAAGGGACCTTGGAGGTCTTCCAGTCCAACCCCCTGATCAAGAAGAAGACCCTACACCATTTCAGACAAACGGTCTCTTCTTGAAAGGCTCCAGTGACGGAGCACCCACAACTTCTGTTGGCAAGCCCTTCCACTGGGTAACTGTCCTCACTGTTGGGAAGTTCCTCCTTAATTCCAGGTTGCTTCTCTCCTTGATGAGTTTCGATCCATCGTTTCTTGACCTGACCTCTTGGCGCTTTGGAAAATAAGTTGACCCCCCCCTCTTCTTTGTGGCTTGAGCAGGGAGATGGACTAGAAGACCTGCAACTCAATTACTTCCAACTCAATTACTCTGTCTTTTGAAGCTATTTTTTTAATTTATTTTAATTCCATTTATATCCCGCCCTTCTCCGAAGACTCAGGGCGGCTTACAAACTTAGCAGTAGCCTTCATTCTATGTATATGCCTGCTTATTAGGGCTTTCACACCCCTCCCAAGCGGCATTATTACAAAGTCAACTTAATTGCCCCCAACAATCTGGGTCCTCATTTTACCTACCTCGGAAGGATGGAAGGCTGAGTCAACCTTGAGCCTGGTGGGATGCGAACCTGCACTAATTGCAGGCAGCTGGTGTTACTTAAGGAGGCATTAGCCCACTGCTCCACTGCTTCTGATTTTATATTAAGCTATACATGGGAAATGTCTGGGCCTGCCTTAGGAGGATGTGTGAACTCAACCCCTGTGCTTTTGCAAATTCTGGGCTTAAGTGTCTGAGCTGGTGGACAGCGGGTGACTCCACAAGGGTGACCTCACCAAGAGACAAACCCATCTTTCTCCTCCCAGACAATGAATTTACAATCTGAATTAGGGCATGACAAATTGTCTGCAGCCTAACAGACATCTCCTTTCAACTGTTCATGGGTGGATGGCTAGCTCAGCCCCAGGGGAAAGATGCTCTACGTCAGAAGGGTCAGGGGCTATTTTAGCATGAAGGGGAAGAGATGGGCCATGCTTTGACCCAAATGTGCTTTGAGGAATCTCACAGACCCAGGCCCTGTATTCTTAAACAGCTGTGTGTATTCCCCAGAATTGTGCAGTTGCTCTTCGCTGCGACAGCACAATCCCAGGAAAAGATTCACTCCATTTAAGGAGGGGCAGAATTAGCTGTAAACACCATGAAAGCACCTTGGGAGTCTGAAAAAGTGCACAGCCCTGTGTGTGTGTGTGTGTGTGTGTGTGTGTGTGTGTGTGTGTGTGTGTTTTCCTAAGTGTTTAGGCCAGGGGTCTTCAAACTTGGCCCCTTCATGACTTGTGGACTTCAATTCCCAGAATTCCTGAGCCAGCATGGGGGAAACTATGGCCCCTTCATATCTTGCAGACTTCAATTCCCAGAATTCCTGAGCCATCATGGGGGGGAACTATGGCTCCCTTCATGACTTCAACTCCCAGAATTCCTGAGCCAGCATGGGGGAGCTATGGCCCCTTCAAGCCTGGCTAAGGAATTCTGGGATTTGAAGTCCACAAGTCATAAAAGGGCCAAGTTTGAAGACCCCTGGTTTAAGAAGTGTTTTTCAACCTTGCTGGCTTTAAGATGGTTGGACTTTAACTCCCAGAATTCCTCAGCCGACAGCTGTGATAGTAACTTAACATCTGCAGTGTTTCACTTAACAACCGCTGTAAGAAAGGTCATAAAATGGGGCAAAACTCACTTAACAGCGGTCTTGCTTAGCAAATTAGTCAAGGACTACCCTGTATATATAATTCAAGCAGGAGAACGTAGCTAATGCGCTTTCATCCTCCCATTTCCCTCACAACAACAACCCTATGAGGTGGCTTGAGCTGAGAGAGAAAGTGACCGGCCCAAAGTCACTCAGTGCGTTTTTCATGCCTAAGGCGGGACTACAACTCACTGCCTCCTGGTGATTGGCCCAAAATCACCAGGCCAGCTTTCACGCCTAAGGTGGGACTAGAACTCACAGTGGCGCCTTATGCATGATACTCTTTCATTCTTCCTATTTTCCCCAAAATAACAACCTTGTGAGGTGCATTGGGCTTTAAGTCACTCAGTCTGTTTTTCATGCATAAAATGGGACTGGAACTCACCGTCTCCTGATGACTGGCCCAAAATCACCCAGCCAGCTTTCATGCATAAGGCGGGACTAGAACTCACAGTCTCCTGGTGATGGGCCCAAAGTCACCCAGCTGGTTTTGATGCCTAAGGCGGGACTAGAACTCACAGTCTCCTAGTGAGGGGCCCAAAGTCACCCAGCTGGTTTTGAAGCCTAAGGTGGGACTAGAACCCACAGTCTCCTAGTGAGGGGCTCAAAGTCACCCAGCTGGTTTTGATGCCTAAGGTGGCACTAGAACTCACAGTCTCCTAGTGAGGGGCCCAAAGTCACCCAGCTGGTTTTGAAGCCTAAGGTGGGACTAGAACTCACTGTCTCCTAGTAAGGGGCCCAAAGTCACCCAACTGGCTTTGATGCCTAAGGTGGGACTAGAACTCACTGTCTCCTAGTGAGGGGCCCAAAGTCACCCAGCTGGTTTTGATGCCTAAGGTGGGACTAGAACTCACTGTCTCCTAGTGAGGGGCCCAAAGTCACCCAACTGGCTTTGATGCCTAAGGCAGGACTAGAACTCACTGTCTCCTGGTGATGGGCCCAAAGTCACCCAGCTGGCTTTCATGCCTAAGGTGGGACTAGAACTCACTGTCTCTTAGTGAGGGGCCCAAAGTGACCCAGCTGACTTACATGCCTAAGGCGGGACTAGAACTCACCGTCTCCTGGTTTTTCAATAATCATTAAACCAAACTGGCTCTTTAAAAAGCAAGTCAGGATTATACTCACCCGGGTCTAGACCACGATTTTGTGACCGGCGATTTAAAGGGCAGTTCATCAATGACTGAATTGCCCCTTAGGTCAAGGGGGGTCGGTTTAGCTGGGTGAGAAAGAGAATCAGAGTTAGGCTGGACAGCTGCTTGAGCTGAAATGATTAAAAGTATAATATTTCCCACAGGCATCAAATGGAACACAACTCTGAGGTCCCTTGTAGCCTTCTGTGGTTTGTATATATGGTCTCCACCTTCCTTGGGGTGATTTGTCCACCCTGTCAGTAAACAGGCAAAATCCGCAGGGGGAGTCTAAATAAATTTAATATTTTTGTTGCTATATTTGTCCGTCAAACTGAAAGTAGGCACAGTCTTACAACTGATCGCTTAGCGACTGTTCAGCGTTTGCAAGAGACCTCCGAAAGGCTAGTTACGATCCAAATTCAAAGGGGCAACAGCCACGCCCTCCTGTGGCCACATCAACACTATCTACTTTCAGTTTGATAGATCAATAAAATCAGCAGAACACCCATCCATCCATCCATCCACCCATTCTTTTCATTATCCATCCTCCACCCAACCATCACCCAATCCTCTCCATCTTCCTTTTCATCATCCATCCATCCATCCTCCATCCAACCATCCCCCACCCCCTCTCCATCTTCCTTCATCATCCATTCATCCTCCATTCATCTACTGTTCCATCCATCCATCCATCTTTTCCAGCATCCATCCATCCTTTCACCTATCCATCTTTTCATTATCCATCTATCCACACATCCTTCCTTTCATCATCCATCCACCCATTCTTTTCATTATCCATCCTCCACCCAACCATCACCCAACCATCTCTCCATCTTCCTTTTCATCATCCATTCATCATGCACTCCATCGATCCATCCCTTTTTTATCATACACCCATCCATCTTTTCCAGCATCCATCCATCCATCTTTCTTTTCATCATACACCCATCCATCCTTCATCATCCATCCATCCATCCATTCTTTTCATCATCCATCCATCCATTCACCCATCTTCATCATCCATCCATCTATTCTTCCACCCATCCTTCCTTTCATCATCCATCCATCCATCCATCCATCCATCCATCCATCCATCCATTCTTTTCATCATCCATCATCCATCCTCCATCCAACCATCACCCACCCCTCTCTATCTTCCTTTGCATCATCCATCCATCCTCCATTCATCATCTACTCCTCCATCCATCCTTCTTTTCATCATCCACCCATCCATCTTTTCATTATCCATCTATCCACCCATCCTTCCTTTCATCCATCCATCCAACCATCCTCCATCCATCCTCCATCCAACCATCACCCACCCCTCTCTCCATCTTCCTTTCCATCAACCATCCATCATCCACTCATCCATCCATCCATCCCTCCAAAGAGCGCCCTGGCCCACTCCCTTCTTGTTGCAAGTCTTCACCTTTTCGATCTGGTTTCAGGTTGCGATTGATGGGTGGGGGCTGGATGTCACTCATCCGCCTGGAGGGCTGTGAGCTGCTGTTGCCACCTTTCTGCGCTGGGAAGGTGGCCGAGGCATGGCCCATCAGGTCCAGGTGATGTGGCCCAGGGCTCATTGGGATGTAGAGGTGCTGGGAGCTGTCACTGGAGCACTCCGCGCTTTGCAGGAGCGAAGAGCTTGGATTCATGGGCACGTAGTTGTCTTCGGAGTCCGTGCTATGGGAGCGAGCCACAGCCGTTTTGTTTTGCTGGGACAGAAAGTGAAAGTTGAGTCAGAAGAGGGAATGTAGGAAAACATTCCATATCTAGGGCTGTAAGGCAGCCTGAATTTCAAGTTTGCTCGATGAAGACAAGTTTCTAGTCCTTAAGGCTCTAGACCAATACCTTGGAAAGTGCTGGAGAAAGACATGATTGCTCTCTGTTAAGGGCAAAGAGAGGAAAAGAGAATTCGATGAGGTTGCTAACATGTATCAGCCAATAATTATTTATTTGCTTTCATTGTGGATGACCCTCGTGTTTCGTCAGCTGGCAGCCCACTCAACTTGCCGTGGGACAATTCAACCAGTACAAAACTTGAATTATTTCAACAACAATAACAAGAGTAATAAAATAAAGTCAATCCAGAAGTACAAGAATTGCAATAATTTCGACGAAAACACAGTCACCCCTAATAGAAGGAACGGAATGAAACGATTAATGCAGCAAAATGTCTATGGAGATTCTCAGCCATCCAAGACGTGATGGTCCCAAGGGTGCTTTTTTAAAAAATTGTTTTAATAAAAAAGGCAACTGGGCTTTCTTTGTTTTCCTTGAAGACGTTTCGCTTGTCATCCAAGAAGCTCCTTCAGTTCATGGAAGGAACTGAAGAAGCTTTTTGGATGGCAAGCGAAATGTCTTCAAAGAAAGTCCAGTCGCCTTTTAAAAAAAACAACAACACTTTTGGGATTAATTACAGCACTGAATTGTCCCATAACAAGTTGGTCATGATGAGTTGTCACGCCACGAGTTGGCCGTGGCGAGTTGTCCTAGACTCCTCATCCGGCCACCAAATTAGAAGGTTGGTGAGGAACATCTAGGCTTTGAGCCATGCAGAATCAAACTATTTAAGGAATACTTCCCACCTCGGAAGTTCTGGAGATGATTCTCCAGATGCCATAATAATAAAATAATAATAATAATAATAATAATAATAATAATAATAATAATAATAATAATAATAATAATAATAATAATAATAATAATAATAATAATAATAATAATAATAATAAGTTGGAAGGGACCTTGGAGGTCATCTAGTCTAACCCCCTGCTCAGGCAGGAAACCCTATACCATTTCAGACAAATGGCTGGCCAGTCTCTTCTTAAAAACTTCCAGTGTTGGAGCATTCACCACTTCTGGAGGCAGGTTGTTCCACTGGTTAGTTGTTCTCACTGTCAGGAAGTTTCTCCTTAGTTCTAGGTTGCTTCTCTCCTTGACTAGTTTCCATCCGTTGCTTCTTGTCCTGCTTTCAGGTGCTTCGGAGAATAGCTTGACTGCCTCTTCTTTGGGGCAGCCCCTGAGATATTGGAACACTGCTATCATGTCACCCCTCGCCCTTCTCTTCATTAAACTACACATACCCAATTCCAGCAACCGTTCCCTATATGTTTTAGCCTCCAGTCCCCCAATCATCTTTGTTGCTCTTCTCTGTACTCTTTCTAGAGTCTTGACATCTTTTTTACATCGTGGTGACCAAAACTGGATGCAGTATTCCAGGTGTGGCCTTACCAAAGCATTGTAAAGTGGTATTAGTACTTCACTTGATCTTGATTCTATCCCTCTGTTAATGCAGCCTAGCACTGTGTTGGCTTTTTTGGCAGCTGCAGCACACTGCTGGCTCATATTTAAGTGATTGTCCACTAGGACTCCAAGATCTCTCTCACAGTTACTACTATTGAGCAAGGTACCACCTATACTATACCTGTGCATTTGATTTTTCCTGCCTAAATGTAGAACCTTACTTTTTTCACCATTGAATTTCATTTTGTTAGATAGTGCCCAGTGTTCGAGTCTGTCCAGATCCTCCTGTATCTTAAGCCTATCTTCTGGAGTATTGGCTATTCCTGCCAGCTTGGTGTCGTCTGCAAATTTGATGAGTTCCCCATCTATCCCCTCGTCCAAATCGTTGATGAAGATGTTGAAGAGCACTGGGCCCAGAACAGAGCCCTGGGGCACCCCACTACACACTTCCTTCCATGTAGATGCGGTTCCATTGAGGACCACACGCTGAGTACAGCCGGTCAGCCAGCTACGAATCCATCTGGTGGTGATGCTATCTAACCCACATTTTTCTATCTTATCAAGTAGTAGGTTGTGATCTACTTTATCAAATGCCTTACTGAAGTCCAAGTAAATTATATCTACAGCATTCCTCTGGTCCACTAGTTTTGTCACTTGGTCAAAGAATGCAATAAGATTTGTCTGGCATGATCTGTTTTTGACAAACCCATGTTGGCTTTTAGTGATAACTTTGTTCGCATCAAGGTGTTCGCTGATTTGTTGTTTGATTATCTTTTCCAGAATCTTCCCAGGTATTCACCAAACCAAGGCAAGGAGTTTCCGAAGAGTCGCTTATGAAATGCCTTTCTTAGGAAAATCACTTAGACTCATCGTTTTTCATCACCAGCCAGAGATGTTCCACTTCCCCCAGACAGAACTGATTGATGTTGCTTGTCACTAGGGCAGACAACAGTATTGCAGGAGAAATTGCTCCCCTGGATTCTGCTTTGGTCAGCTCCAGTTCCAAAGTTGTCATCAGGACCAAAGGCTTTCCAGCAGTGTGCAGTCCTTCCAACAGGTTTCTTGAAGATTTACAGAAGAGCCAACAGGCAACTTGTCCCAAAGGTGCTTTTTCAAATGACAACTGGGGTTTCTTGTTTTTCCCCCCTTGAAAATATTTTGCTTTTCACTCAAGAAAATGTTGTTGTTGGGGAGGGGAGGGGAGGGTTGGGGAGAGGGGAGGGGGAGGAGGGAGTTTTTTGTATTTAAAAATGTATTGTAAAACTTTTCAATAATAAAAAAAAGAAAATGTTGTTGTTGTTGTTGTTGTTGTTGTTGTTGTTGTTGTTGTTGTTGTTGTTGTTCTTCTTCTTCTTCTTCTTCTTCTTCTTCTTCTTCTTCTTCTTCTTCTTCTTCTTCTTCTTCTTCTTCTTCTATCCTTTTTCCTCCTGTGTCTCAATTAACTTTCCTCCTCCTCCTCCTCCTCCTCCTCCTCCTTCTCCTCCTCCTCCTCCTCCTTCTGCCTTCCTTTTATTCCTGTGTCTCAATTAACTTTTCTCCTCCTCCTCTCCTCCTCCTCCTCCTCTCCCCCAAAAACTTTTTCAAGGGAAAATCCCCCAAGAAAGTCCAGTTGCCTTTTAAAAAAAACAAACAAACTTTGGAATAACCATGACCTGGATGACTGAGAATCTCCATAGACCTTTTTAACAAGCAACTCGAGACGTTTCTTGAAGCCCCGCAAAGCTCACCAGATACGAACTGGGTCCAACATTTGCAGACTCTGCTGATGGCCCTGGGCCACTGACGCTGGGCTGGGGGTATTCGTAGGCTTCACAGGAAGAAGCTGGAATTGAAAGCATGAAAATAAAACAAAGAAGAAACAGGAGAGCAAGTCAACACCTCAAACGCAGGGTTAGAAGTCAGCGAAGGTCAGTTTCGTCCATGTTTCTCAAACCTTGGCCAAGCTGAAGACACCTGGCTGGCTGGGGAATTCTGGGAGTTGAAGTCCAGACATTGTCAAGTTGCCAAGGCTGAGCAACACCGCTCCAATCTCACACCCCCATTTTTCATAGAGGTTGCGGCTGCCAATAAGAGGAATGTTGGGAAAAAGCCCCTTACTAAAATAATCTTCTGATGGAAAACAAGAGGTAGCTCAGCTACATGGTCCAATTCAAGGTGCTGGTTGTCACCTTAAGGCAGGGATAGGCAACCTTGGCCCCTTCATGACTTGCGGACTTAAACTCCCAGAATTCCTGAGCCAGCATGGGGAACTTTGGCCCCTTCATGACTTGTGGACTTCAACTCCCAGAATTCCTGAGCCAGCATGGGGAACTTTGGCCCCTTCATGACTTGCGGACTTAAACTCCCAGAATTCCTGAGCCAGCATGGGGAACTTTGGCCCCTTCATGACTTGTGGACTTCAACTCCCAGAATTCCTGAGCCAGCATGGGGAACTTTGGCCCCTTCATTTATTTATTTTTATTTTATTTTATTACATTTATATACCGCCCTTTCCCGAAGGACTCAGGACTCATGACTTGTGGACTTCAACTCCCAGAATTCCTGAGCCAGGATGGGGAACTGTGGTCCCTTCATGACTTGTGGGCTTTAACTCCCAGAATTCCTCAGCCAGCAAGGGAACTGTGGCCCCTTCATGACTTGTGGGCTTCAACTCCCAGAATTCCTCAGCCAGCAAGGGAACTGTGGCCCCTTCATGACTTGGGGACTTCAACTCCCTGAATTCCTGAGGCAGCCTGGCTCAGCTTGGAAACCTCTCCCTTTCCCCTCAGCATGGCTGGCTCAGGAATTCTGGGAGTTGAAGTCCAGGAGTCACAAAGTGGCCTAGGCAACCTTGGCTCTTTTATGACTCATGGACTTCAACTCCCAGAATTCCTGAGCCAGCCTGGCTCAGCTTGGAAACCTCTCCCTTTCCCCTCAGCATGGCTGGCTCAGGAATTCTGGGAGTTGAAGTCCACGAGTCATAAAAGAGCCTAGGTGGCCTATCCCTGCCTTAAGAGAAGGCTCTCCTTCCTACTCTGGTGGGTGAGATAGACAGAACTGGAAAAAAGATGGCCTTTCAAATAATGTGGCCCCAGGTCTAGAATAGAATAGAATAGAATAGAATAGAATAGAATAGAATAGAATAGAATAGAATAGAATAGAATAGAATAGAATAGAATAGAATAGAATAGAATGGAATGGAATGGAATGGAATGGAATGGAATGGAATGGAATGGAATGGAATGGAATGGAATGGAATAGAATAGAATAGAATAGAATAGAATAGAATAGAATAGAATAGAATAGAATAGAATAGAATAGAATAGAATAGAATAGAATAGAATAGAATAGAATGCAATGGAACGGAATGGAACGGAACAAAACAGAATAGAATAATAGAATTGGAAGGGACCTTGGAGGTCTTCTAGTCCAACCCCCTGATCGGGAAAGAAACCCCATACCATTTCGGACAAATTGTTGTCCAATCATTTCTTAAAAACTTTCAGTGTTGGAGCACCCACAACTTCTGGATGCAAGGAGTTCCACTGATTAATTGTTCTAACTGTCAGGAACTTTCTCCTCAGTTCTAGGTTGCTTCTCTCCTTGATGAGTTTCCATCCATTGCTTCTTGTCCTGCCTTCAGGCGCTTTGGAGAATAGCTTGACTCCCTCTTCTTTGGGGCAGCCCCTGAGATACTGGAACACGGCTATCATGTCCCCCCTCGTCCTTCTCTTCATTAAAGTAGATACACCCAATTCCAGCAACCGTTCCTTACATGTTTGAGCCTCCACTCCCCCGATTATCTGAAGGACCATCTTTTTCCAGTCCTGTCTACTCGACCCACCAGAGCAGGGAGGCAGGGACGGTTAGGAATCCCTTCTCTTAAGGAGCTCCATCTGGTGGGACCAAGAAGAAGGAAACATATTCCTTCCAGAGATAAAAATGATTTTTTTCCCCAAAGGCCTGGAACACCGAGTTCTGCCCCCAGAACCCCAGGGTGATACAGAGGCCATCAAACCTTTGGTGTGATTGATGTCACCAGGAAGTGGGGAGCTAATTTTTGATTGCTATAAGCTGCCTGGAGTCACCATCAGTGAGTTGGTTGGCCATAGAAATGTTCTAAATGAATGAATGACTGAATGAACGAACGAACGAACGAACGAACAAACGGTGTGTGTTTATAAAATAGGGCACTAATAAAGTATAGGTAGTCCTCGACTTAGGACCAAATGGAGCCCAACATTTCTATTGGTGAGTGAGGCAGTTGTCCGACGGGTTTTGACTCGCTTTGCGACCTTGCTTGCTACAGTCGTTAAGCGAATCACTGCACTTGTTAAGTTAGTAACGCAGTCGTTAGGGGAATCTGGCTTCCCCATTGACTTTGCATGCCAGAAGGTCCCAAAGGAGATCGCACGACCCCGGGAAACAAACAGTCATCAGTACCAGCCAGTTTTCCAAGTGTCTGAATTTTTATCACGCGACCCTGGGGATGCTGCGACAATCGTGTGAAAAACGACCCTACTGTCGTTTTTTCCCAGTGTTGTTGCAACTTTGAACAGTCACTAAAGGAATGGTTGTAAGTTGAGGACTACCTGTACTCCAAAAACAATGCATCAGGCCTCTGAGTTGTTTGGGGGAGGCTGTTTGTGCTGCATAGGCGATCCTAACCTATTTCGTAGGCACCAAATCGAACAGAATAACAGAGTTGGAAGGGACCTTGGAGGTCATCTAGTCTGGGCAGTGGCGTAGCGTGGGTTGTCAGCACCCGGGGCAAGCACCCGGCTGCTGCACTGTCCCTCCCCCAGATAGTCACTCGCTCTCTCTCTGCACCGCACCGCACGCCTGGCACCCCCCCCCCTCCACAGTGGGTGGCGACCCAGCGGCTCGGATCAGATTCGCACAGCCAGCACTGCAGTGAGAGAGAGTGAGTGAGCCAGGCAGGGGCAGAGAGCTGCGAGTGCGAGCGCGCCCCCCCAGATGTTGCGCCCGGTGCGCCCGGCCCCCCCTGGACCCCCCATGCTACGCCACTGAGTCTGGGGGTTCCCAAACCGTGGGCTGCAGCCCGGTAGTGGGCCATGGCCTGCTGGCCACCAGGCCGCGGGACAGGCTGCCCAGCGCTCGCCCATGCCTGCGCACACCCCCTCACTTGTGGTAGCGCTGCAGCCGCAGGGTGCAAAAACAGTACGCCATGCCGAGGGGTGCAAAAATGGGCCACTGCCACGCCACAGGGCACAAAAACAGGGCACTGATGCACCACGGGACACAAAAACAGGACACCGCAGTGCTGCAAGGAGCAAAAACGGACAGCGCCACACCGCAGGGTGTGGAAACGGGGTGCTGCCATGCTGTGGGGCGCAAAAATGGTCCCCGCCAAGCCGTGGGGTGCAGAAACAAGGCACTGTGCCACACAAGAACGGGGCAGAGGTAGTGAGTATCACACGGGTGCTAGCCCAGCCCCATTTGTGGCACATGCATGCTCGTGGCCCCCTGCGCACGTGTAAAATGCTTCCCCCTCGCTTTTCCTCCGGTCGGCCAACCGACAAAGGTTGGTGACCTCTGATCTAGTCCAGGGCTTTTCAACCTTTTCACCCATTGTACCCCTTTTAGGATATGGCAACATCCGAGTACCACCAGTCGCCTAGCAAGGTGTCAAAAACCTGATGACCAAAGAAAAAAAAAAAGGAAAAGTGATGAAGTACAGGTAGTCCTTGACTTACAACAGTTCGCTTAGTGACTGTTCGAAGTTACAATGGCACTGAAAAAAGTGCCCCCCAAGCCACAGCTGAGCAAGACATCTGCCTGCCCGCCCGGTGGCGCTCTTCCTCCTGTCCGAGGTTTTCATTGTTGTGAGCGTTTCTGTTGTGGATTGGCAGCGGGGGTGGGGTGAAGGGGGTGTTTGGTTTTTATTCCCCCCGTCTGCTGGGTGGTTGCAGCAGGTTTTGGTCACTTCACATGACCCTGGGACACTGTGACCGTCATAAATATGAATCAGTTGCCAAGCATCTGAATGTAAATCACAAGACCCTGGAGATGCTGCAACATTCCAGCTGATCGGTGCTTCTTCTGGGCTCAGAAGCGCCAGGATCAGCGCTGAGCTCCAGCTGGATCCTGGCGCTGATCCTGGCGCTTCCGCTGAGCCCCGACAGCCCTGCAGCTCCAGCCGTCTCTCGCTCAGGCTTGTGCGGTGCTGCCCCCGGTTCAGCTCATTCCCCTCCCACGCTACCACTTTTCTAGGATGCTCACATACCACCTGCCAGGTGCCAATGTACCACAGGTGGTACCCGTACCACTGGTTGAAAAGCCCTGTCCTATTCCAACCCCCTGCTCAAGTAGAAGACCCTACGAGAAGTGGCGGTCCAGTCTCTTCTTGAAAACCCCCAGAGATTGGAGCTACCTCGGTGTAACCTGCAGTTCTCCACTGCTGGCAGTGTGTTCCTTCGGGGAATGGTCGTGACTACTGGGCTCGTGCTGAGGCCTTCGCCGTCCATCAGGCGTTGTTGGGGGCTGCCCCAGCGGGATTCGGTCTGCCCCGGCTTGGGAGGCCTTGGGGGAGGCGTTGCCCCCGTGTCGCTCGAAGCCACCGCCAGGGCGTTGTGGTTCTTGTCAAGGGTGAAGGTCCGTGGAATCTGGTAAATGGATAGAGGGGTGCCAGGGACGTCGTAGGAGTCGGTGGAGAGTTCTCCAAACTCTTTGCAAAGGGTGCTGTTGGGGGTTTTGAAGGTGTAGACCTCTTCGCTATCTGACGTCTCCGAGCCGGTGAGGCTCGACTTGGTGTAGGCGTAGCACCCAAAGCTCCTGGGCAAGTCGTAAGCGCTGTCCCTCAGCTCCGAGTTGTGGCGGTTCGGTTTGGGCAAACTGTAGAATCCGTGGACTTGCCCGCCCCCCACCCCGTTGATGCAATGGCCGTTCTCCTGAGACGCTTTCTGAACCGAGGGGTCGCTCCTCATGAAGAAGCGGGTGGCTTGAGAGAAGCTGGCGCTCCTGAGAAGGAAAGAAGAAGAGGAAGAAGGATTACTTCCTTGATCGCGAGAGCCAGTGGCAAGGCGGGGTAGGCAACCTTGACTCTTTTATGACTCGTGGACTTCAACTCCCAGAATTCCTGAGCCAGCTGAAGTCCACGAGTCACAACAGAGCCAAGGTTGCCTACCCCTGGGCTAGGGCATCAGACTAGGAAGCAGGAGATTCCGAGTTCATGTCCCACCTTAGCTGTGAAGGCTGGTAGGGGTACATTGGGCCAATCACTAGGTGATGGTGAGTTCTAGTCCCACCTTAGCCATGAAAGCCAGCTGGCAGACTTTGGGCCAATCACCAGGTGTTGGTGAGTCCTAGTCCCGCCTTAGCCATGAAAGCCAGCTGAGTGACTTTGGGCCAATCACCAGGTAATGGGGAATTCACCAGGTGATGGGGAATTCTAGTCCCACCTTAGGCATGAAAGACAGCCGGATGACTTTGGACAAATCACCAGGTGATTCCCCAGGATGATTAGGGTTAGGGTTAGGGTTTAGAGTTAGGGGTAAGGGTTAGGGTTTAGTTTTAGTGTTAGGGTTTAGGGTTAGGGTTAGGGTTAGGTACTGGTGATAGAGAGGGGAGAGTTTCTCATAGGCACCGCTGCTTGTGCAAAGAGAGCTTCATGCGCTTGTGCGCTCACCCGCTGCTTGTGCGGCCCGGTTCCTAGCAGGCCGTGGGGACCCCTGCTATAGGTTAAAAAGAATTATTGGATAAACCCAGAGTTACCTAGTATTTTCTGATTTCTGGCTCATGCATTGGTGTAGAAAGAGATAGTCTTGAGGAGCGCTGGTGGAAAGCGTGGTCCGGATATGGTTAGACGGTGACTCAAACGTGAAGAGGGTGGGCTGGCTTGAGTGCGAAGGAGCGGACGTCTTTCGTTCCCGCAGCAGCCGTGAGTTGGAGCCGCTGAGCTCGGCTGGCGACGAGCGGGGGCCATGACTCACAAGAGGGACATTTCGTAAGGAATCTGCCCAGGAGGGGAAAAAAAAAACAAAACAAAAGAGAGAAGTTGCTATCACCATTAACACGACTAAGTTGCTGTTTACTTGGGTCTGTCTTTTCCTAAGGCTGAGATTTTATTGAATGTCTCTTTAAGTGCTCCAACACTGGAAGCTTTTAAGAAGAGACTGGACAGCCATTTGTCTGAAATGGTATAGGGTTTCCTGCCTGAGCAGGGGGTTGGACTAGATGACCTCCAAGGTCCCTTCCAAATTCTATTATTATTATTATTATTATTATTATTATTATTATTATTATTATTATTATTATTATTATTATTATTATTATTATTATTTAAACATGAACCTCAGTCAACTGAACACTCAGATTGACTGGCACTAATGGTTGACATGGGTTGCTGCCAGCATCCTAGGTATCAACCAGGTATCTCCTTAAAATGTAAGATGTTCCGAGTAGCGCAGTTTTTTTGTAGCTTTGCTGGAGTTATTGCAGGAATCTGCAATTTCTTGATGTATTTTGCAAAGTTTTTGGGGAAAAGTTGTTGTTATTATTATTATTATTAATAAATATTAGACCACTGCTATCATGTCCGCCCCAGTCCTTCTCTTCATTAAACTAGACATACCCAATTCCTGCAACCATCTCCAATTAAAGCGGCATTAGTCAGCAGGAGATATGAAAAACTGCCAGAGAGATGCTGTCAGCCTCGTGGATTGTCTGTTTTTATCCAACCGGGCCCTCTTTCCATTAAGGGACACGATTCAACAGCGTCTGGGATTCAGCTATGATGCAAAATCTAATGTCAAGTATGCTTCCTGGAATCCACACCTCTCTCCCCGCCCCCTGCTCTTTCTATTAAACCGAGAAAGGGATATTAATAAACCTTGCTGACTAATTTCTGCCTAGCTGCACCTCCAATCAATATGCAACTTTAGCTTTTATGATGTCAGCGGGAGATTAAAGGGGGGGAGAAAGAAAATATTCTGTTTCCATAGCTGATGGGCAAGGAACACACAGAGGCTGCCTCTGCTTTCCGAAAACTAAAGCAAGTGCGTTATGCCGTAAGAATTTAAATAGCCTCATTTCATTCCTATGTTTATTACACTGTCCCGATAAAACTGTTATTTCAATACGCTTTTGAGCATGGCAGATGTAAAAATGGTTCGGAACACTTAAGTACGCTTCTCTGGGGTTCTAATCCCAGAGGCTGTGGGAAGTCAGCACCCCCCACCCTCAGAGAAGGAAATATTAAAAGGGCAGAATATTATATTTCCTCAAAGGATCTTAAAAGAGGCAGAAAAGCATGCCCAGTTTTTCTTTCATAGCCCCAAGTCTCCCTCCCCCAAGCAGAAATCAGCTCTGTAGAAATGCAGATGTGATCATCCATTCAGGAAGGTTGGAGGCCTCCAGCTAGAAGCTTAGGAAGACAAAGACACCTAAAATCTACATACCCCACCCAAACTCCAAGACAGGACGTAATAGGATTAACTCACAGATGCCGAAGGGGCACACTCAGATTCAGGTCAAAGTACATGACACAAGAAATACAAAGCCTCAAACAGGAACAGGAAACAACCTCAAGAGCCCCTGATGGTATAAAAACCCACTCCCTACATGTGCTCTGTTATATATTGGCTGTTAAACTAATTATTCACCTCACACGTTCGTGAGGGAAACACGGGTTCATTCTCCTCACACGTTCGTGAGGAAGACACGGCAGCCCGTTGACAGCTGTCAAAAGGGCTGCCGCCTCTCACCCCCCCGCCGGCGCAGCAAGCGGCTGACTTTGACAGCTGTCAAACTGCCGCGCAGGCGCAGTTCACTGATAGCTGTCAAAGTTGCCTGGGCCGCGCATGCGCAGAACACCCAGAGCTGTCAAAGCTGCCAGCTGCCCACAGCAACAGCTCGTTGACAGCCGCGGCTGCCACAGCTGATCTCGCCTGATTGGCTGCCGCCGCGTGGCGGGAGAACACCGCCAGCTGATTGGTTTTTTGTTACAAAGTTTTGTGTATAAATAAGAGTGAATCCCGGCGGTTCCTCGCCCGGGGACCCGAGTCCAAAATAAATCGTTAACTGTGCCTGCTGCCTCCTGGTCTTCCTTCGACAACAACGCATGCTCGCTCTCTTTTCTTCCACAGCCATCTCTCTGTCTGGCTCTCCTCTTCAATAAACTGCATCCTTCTTTCTAAAGCAGTCGCCATGTTGTTTAGTCCTGGCTCGGACAGAACCCTGACGAAGACTTTTCCTTCAACAAGGCCAATTAGATAGGAAAAAAAATACAGATGGTCCTCGACTTAACGACCGCAATTGAGCCGCTCGCACAAAACTATTTCCTTTCCCTCACCCCACTGGTCCACAAAACTGGAAAGGTTGGGGACTATTGAACTAACTGATTGATTTTAAAAAAAAAATCTAAGCAGGCTGAAAAACCTAGTTAATATTCAGATGTTACAGCACCGATTTTCCTTTCCTGGTAAAATATTATTCCTTCTCTTGGCTTCAGACAAACTTGAAGCTAGTGTCAATTAATTCCAACAGATAACAATTAGATTACTGCAAAGTGGTGGAAGTGGTTTAGCGGAGGTACATTTATTTACTCTCCTGGTGGGTCCAGAGAGATAAGGCACTGAATGTCTTTAAGGCAACGTATTTATTTTTATTGTTTTAAAAAGAAGAAATTCTCAAAGCAGCTGCAAGGCTGATTCAGCTCAAGAGACTGGCCCTCAAACTTTCTGGAGGAGAAAACATTCAAGGTCACGTGCAAACTCACTCGAAAAGAGGAAAAGCAAGGATTTCAAAGAATATTAACATCGTAATTCTTGAAATGGAGCAAATAAAGAGAAGGAAATTGTCTGTGATTAGCATTGAGCACACCACTTCTTTCTGAAGTGTGGAGGGGGGGACGCATGTTGTTCTTGTTATTCTCAAAAAAGCCCACAAAACGTGTGACTGCAGAGGGAGAAAATAACTGAGGCCAGAATTTATATTGCTAAGTGAGACGTTTGTTAAGTGAGTTTTGCCCCATCTTTCTTGCCACAGTTGTTAAGTGAATCACGGCGGTTGTTAAATCAGTAACACGGTTGTTAAGTGAATCTGGCTTCCCCATTGACTTTGGATTGTCAGGTCACAAAAGGGAGATCATGTGAGCCCGGGACACTGCGACCGTCATAAATACGAATCAGTCACCAAGCATCCGAATTTTGATCATGTGACCATGGGGATGCTGCAGTGTTCGTTAAGTGTGAAAAACAGTCATAAGTCACTTTTTCAGTGCCGTTGTAGCTTTGAACGGTCGCTAAACGAGGACTACCTGTACATGAAGCTGGCTAACTGCAGCATATTTAACAAAACTTGATTCAGCATAATAAAGGATGCTTGCTTACATCTGCATTCATGTTTGGCACAGAGGTGTACTAAAAGTCTGATATTCTAAAACCTTTTTTAGATGGCTTTTTCCATCCCTCTGCAAAAATTCTAATTGCTTTGCAAGGAGCCTTTTTTGCACGTCTCTGTTTTTGCATCAATTCCCTCTGATTACTGGAATAAATTAATCCTCCTTCTATATATATATATATTTTTTTTTAAAAAAATGTGTAGCGTGTTTACTTCATTTGATGCACCGAAGAGATCTTGTCTTGCCTGGATCAGTGGTGGAGATCTAAACAAGATGAGCCCGAAGTGATAACGATCTTTTGTTTTTAATTTTAACTTTTCAGATTTGACTTTCATTTGTACTGTTTTTAGCTTACGTTTTATATTCCTCGTTTCTCTAAAATTGCAGCAAGCCGTTCTTGAGGGTGGGAGGTTAGCGTAAACCGAAAGAGGAGATATAAGTTCAATAATAGATGAATGAATCAATCAATAATTGAAAAAAAAAAATGGCTGAAATTTCCTGTTTGTTGCCTGGCCCTGTGCACAGTATTTAGTTACGTTGCTGTATCTGAGCTGCAGCAATCCAGGAGCTAAAACGGTTTAAATGAAAACAATCTGGAGAATGTCAGCTGTGCCCAATTTTAACAGAATAACAGAGTTGAAAGGGACCTTGGAGGTCTTCTAGTCCAGCCCTCTGCTCAGGCAGGAAACCTTATATCATTTCAGACAAATGGGTGTCCAATCTCTTCTTAAAAACCTCCGGTGATGGAGCATCCACAATTTCTGGAGGCAGGTTGTCCTACTGGTTAATTGTCCTAACTGTCAGAAAATTTCTCCTTATTTCTAGGTTGTTCTCTCCTTGATTAGTTTCCATCTGTTGCTTCTTGTCCTGCCTTCAGGTGCTTTGGAGAATAGCTTGACTCCCTCTTCTTTGGGGCAGCCCCTCAAATATTGGAAGTGCTATTATGTCACCCCAGTCCTTCTTTAAATTAAACTAGACATTTTACTGAAAGGGCAGAAATTATGCAAGATAGGCAGTCCTTCAAATAACTATCCCACAAGGAGCCTTATAAACAGCAGTCAGAACTCACAGGATGCTCATCACTGGACCGGTGATGCTGTTTCTAACTGAGGGTTTTTCAACCTTGGCAACTTTAAGACCTGTGGACTTCGACAATGCTGGCTGGGGAATTCTGGGAGTTGAATTCCACAGGTCTTAAAGTTGTCAAGGTTGGGAAACCTGGTTCCAAGCAAACTTCAAGGGGAGCCCCACGTACAGCACCTTGCAACAGTCTAGCTGGGGCACGAATGAGCAACCGAAGGACCTCCTGGTCTAGAAATGGGAACATTTCCAGATGAATTTGGGCGAAAGTCTTCTTGGCCACAGGTGCATCTGTTGTTACAGCAGAAGCTGCGAGTTCAAGACATCTCCCAAGCTGGATACCAAATGAGTTGGCTGCTAATTTGGACCGATATATATCTCTGCATCAGGTTGGAAAACTGGTGGGTTCCTGGAAGACAACCTGGACAGAAAATAGTAGACTTGGACAGGGAAAAATGAAGGGGACTCTAGCTTAAGATGGCCAACTAGTTGACAGACTATCTTAACCCCAGAATGTCACCTAGATATTCGCTGTCAATGAAACATGATTGTCATAGCTTATTGGCTGCCTGTTTAAGAGAAGAAACATTCCTTTGATTCTCAAACAAAATCAGAGATTGTAAGAGCCTCCATATA
The DNA here is from genome assembly GCF_964194415.1 of Vipera berus. NCBI lineage: Eukaryota > Metazoa > Chordata > Lepidosauria > Squamata > Viperidae > Vipera > Vipera berus. The sequence goes on from NC_138206.1 coordinate 5,506,800, forward strand.
ATTCTGCTATTTATGCAGCCAAGAGATCCAGTTTGTTGTAGTGGTTAAGATGGCGGCCTAGGAACCAGGAGTTGGTGAATTCTAGTCCCACCTTAGGCATGAAAGCCGGTTGAGTGACTGTGCACCAATCACCTGGAGATGGTGAGTTCTAGTCCCGCCTTAAGCAGGAAAGCCAATCGGGTGACTTTGGGCCAATCACCAGGAGATGGGGAATTCTAGTCCCACTTTAGACATGAAAGCCGATTGGGTGATTTTGCGCCAATCACCTGGAGATGGTGATTCTAATCCCACTTTAGGAATGAAAGTTGACTGGGTGACTTTGGGCCAATCACCAGGAGACAATGAGTTCTAGTCCTGCCTTAGGCATGAAAGCCAACTGGGTGACTTTGGGCCAATCACCAGGAGACGGTGAGTTCTAGTCTCATCTTGGCTTGGTGACTTTGGGCCAGTCCCTCTCTCTCAGCCCAACCCACCTCACAGGGCTGTTGTTGTGGGGAAAATAGGAGGAAGAAGAAATGTTACATATACAGTATTCACCTCCTTGGGTTGGAATGAAAATCTAATAAATAGATAAATACAGTCTGACTGCCTCTTATGACAACTAAGGTTTTGTGCAAGTGTCAACCTGAGCAAAGGATCTATTTGATCTAATTCAATAATTAGCTTATTTTAAAGAGAGATGCTTAATCTCTGGAGAAAATAACGCAACCATCCAGAATCACAAATCATAATTCTATGATTGTCGCACCCAGGAAATAAAACAAACTGTCATTAGAACAAGAGAAAAGAAAAGATTTATTTTTACAATGCCTAGTCATCTTAAGGAAAAAGCAGTCACTAGATGGGGCAATTGGTACGAACAGGATAATATCATGAAAAAGGGGAGGAAGATGTAATTCAGCAGCTGATATATGACCTGCTCAGTAGCTAACTTTAAGGTGTATGGACTTCAATTCCCAGAATTCCCCAGCCAGCATGAGGAAAGTCAAAGTTCATACACGCAGTCCTCAATTTGTTGAACTTTAAATCTGTGTCTAAAAATGATCAATTGATAAAGAGGTTGGGTTTTGAGGAGGGAAAGTAGGGGGAAAAATGACTTGCTGGGAACAGAAAGCTCAAAGGGATTGGAGAAGAACAGAGTCACCAAATCAATGCTTAATGCAAGATCTGTTAACTCCTGGCTGGATGGGAGACCACCAAGAAATCTCAGGTCTGTAGGATAGTTTGTCTACTGGATGGCAGACCACCAGGAAATCTTAGGTATTTACTTATTCATTTGTTAAATTTATTTGCCTCTTCTCCCGCCCTGGGGTTACTCTGGGCAGCTTGCAATAATAGAAAGAAAGAAAATGAAAGGCCCGCAAAGAGAACTGAAGTAAAATTAACAGAAAAATAAAATAAACAATTAAAAAGGAACACAACAAGAACAATACATCAGTATGATAATAAAGGCATGTAGGCTAGACTAGAAAATTACAGTGGCAACCTATTTTTATATGGTTGCCTGAAAACTGTTCATGAAGTCAGTAGAGGTCCAGGTCAACTCAAGAGGGTGGCCTTGACTTTTAATGAAAGAGGAGACAACCCATGACCATTGATTGGGTCATCCTTCTTTCCATGTATAATATAGACCAGAGGTCTTCAAACCTGGCCCTTTGATGACTTGTGGACTTCAACTCCCAGAATTCCTCAGCCAGGCACACTGGCTGAGGAATTCTGGGAGTTGAAGTCCACAAGTCATGAAGGGGCCATAGTTCCCCCATGCTGGCTCAGGAATTCTGGGAGTTGAAGTCCACGAGTCATGAAGGGGCCATAGTTCCCTCACGCTGGCTGAGGAATTCTGGGAGTTGAACTCCACAAGTCATGAAGAGGCGATAGTTTCCCCCATGCTGGCTCAGGAATTCTGGGAGTTGAAGTCCACAAGTCATGAAGGGGCCATACTTTCTCCATGCTGCCTGAGGAATTCTGGGAGTTGAAGTCCACAAGTCATCAAAGGGCCAAGTTTGAAGACCCCTGATATAGACTGACACTGTTTCCCCTCCCCTCGCGACTCTCAACGGAGCCTCAGGGAGGCCCATCTCCGCCTCCTCATCTGAGTCACTCCCTGGTCCCCCACTGCCATTAAGAGACTTCAAATTTCAGCCTTGGTTCCAAAGCAGCCAATTGCTGCTCGCCTGTCATACTTTGCCACAAGCCGATTGGATGCAGGGGCTGGAGGGAGGTGGGGAAAAGGGCAGGAATACACCCCTGCCATCTTCCCTTGCTCCATGGAACTATGGGTTTCTGGGAAGTGTAGTTGGAAGGTGCAGTGGCTCTGAAGGTATCCCACAGGTGCTTTTTCACCAGGCAACGGGACTTTCTTGTTTTCCTTTGAAGATGTTTCGCTTCTCCTCCAAGAAGCTTCTTCAGCTCTGACTGGGATGGTGGGAAATGGAAGGATTTATATTCCTTGCAGATAGCTGGTCATTTGCCTTCTTTTAGAGAGTCGTTGAGGCCACCTGGAGGCTTATCTGTGTCTTCAAGGTCACCTGAGTGGTGCAAATGGGTGTGGAGCCTTCTTGGAACTGGCTAAAAGGACTGTGTTGTAGACTGGTGATGGGTGGTGTTGTATCCCTCCCCCTCTGTTGAGAGAGGGCTATTCAATTCCTCTTTAACCCTTCTTTCAAAACAGAGGCCTCTCTGTCCAAAATGTGGACTTTGCTGTCTTCGAAAGAGTAGCCTTTGTCTTTTAAATGCAGATGGACTGCTGAATCTCGTCGTTTTTCTATGTTGTGCCATACACTTATGAAGTGGCTGTTTTGTTTCCCCACTCTGCATATCTGCACATGGCTGACTGCGTTGTGCTGCATAGACCACGCTGCTCAGCCTGCGTGTTTTATCCTTTGGGGTAGACAAGCTTCTGCCTTTGTGTATTCCTGGGTTTGAAGCGTGCACGTATGTGAAAAAGCATCTTCGGGACAGCTATGACCTGGATGATTGAGAATCTCCAGAGACTCTGAAGGTGTCAAGGTCTGCCAAATGTAAATCCCATGGGAGTGATGGATGCCGAATTTTGGATGCATGCTTTAAGTTAGTCCAACTGAGGTTACGCTGATGCAGAAATGGTTACTCTCCGATGCGCCATTTCACCCAATTGAAGGTTACAAACAGAAAAAGGAAGTTTTAGTAGCATATACAGTAGACAGAAGCTAAAACTCAAATACTTTGGCCACCTAATGAGAAGGAAGGACTCACTGGAGAAGAGCCTAATGCTGGGAAAGATTGAGGGCATTAGAGGAAGGGGACGACAGAGAATGAGGTGGCTGGATGGAGTCACTGAAGCAGTAGGCGTGAGCCTAAATGGACTCCAGAAGATGGTAGAGGACAGGAAGGCCTGGAGGAACGTTGTCCATAGGGTCGCGATGGGTCGGACACGACTTCGTAACTAACAACAACAGTAGACAGTCCTAGCAATGTCAGCCCGCAGCTTACTTTGGCTGGTTCCAAAAAGCTAAACAGGATTAGTATTTGCCTGGGAGACTAACAGTAAATCTCTGGATTGTAGGCTAGTCTATTTCTCCCTTGGATGGGAGACCACCAGGAAATCTCAGAGGTCTAGGGAAGAGTCAGGAAATTGAACCGTTCTGCCAGAAGGAATCACTTTAGGTGTTTGTTCAGAAGAAGGCTTGTTTGTGGTGCCAAACAGGAACTGACCTACTCTGAGGGTATCTTTCATTGTTCAAAAGCCATCCTGCCCACTAAATATTTCCCACTGGTTCCATCACACGATCTTCCCACGAACAAATTTCACAAAAGAAATCTCACAAAGGGGGAACATTAAACCTCCCTGAAGCCAGTTTTCTTCCTAAGAGACGATGGCGTCCTCTTAAACGCAGAAGCTGTAACAGGATACCGTCAGAAATACGGTAAGAGGATACCACCGGCAACTTGATGCTACATTTTTATTTTTTTGGGGGTGGGTGGGAAACCTGGCTTTCCTTGCCGAAGGAAGTGGATCGCTTCCCCTTAGGAGCAACAGCTGATGTATTTCCTTACTTATTTAAGGTTGAAGATCAAATAAAGAAGGGACGCTATAGACACCGATAAGGCCGAGTGAGAAATTAACAGGTTATGAACACGAGATGCTTTACAGGTACTCCTCGACTTATGGCTACAATTGAGACAAAATTTCCGTAGCTAAGTGGGATAATTGTTAAATGACACACCCCCCTTTTTTTTTACTCCTATTATTATGCAAATGGAAACTATGCCAATAATACTAATACTAATATTAATAAGGGACACGGTGGCTCAGTGGGTTAGGACGCTGAGCTTGTCGATCAGAAGGTCAGGGTCGAATCCCGAGTGCCGCACAACAGAGTGAGCGCCTGTTACTCGCCCCAGCTTCTGCCAACCTAGCAGTTCGAAAGCACGTCAAAAATGCAAGTAGAAAAATAGGGACCACTACGGTGGGAAGGTAACAGCGCTCCGTGCGCCTTTGGCGTCTAGTCATGCCGGCCACATGACCACGGAGACGTCCTCGGACAAGCGCTGGCTCTTCGGCTTTGAAACGGAGATGAGCACCGGCCCCTAGAGTCAGAAACGACTAGCAGGCATGTGCGGGGGAACCTTTACCTTTACCTTTAATACTAATACTAATACTAATAATAATAAAAATTTGGAAGGGAACTTGGAGGTCATCTAGTCCAACCCCCTGAGCTTGGTTGTTTTCTTTCAGACCTTTCACCACCCAACTAGGTAACAACATCAGTGTGAGAAGGAGGAGGAGGACTGTTCTGAACCAGCCCTCTTCTCACAACCCCTAATTAAAAGAAGAGTCTGGAAAGCGTCCAAGGCTAAAAGGCTTCTGCCAAGATTTAATTACGCAGTTAACAAAAACACAAGAGCTTGTCTTCTCAAGCGGAAAAGTTGCTTTCAGCAACCAGCCCCTCCCCAAACACTTCTTTTATAGAGAGCTCAGGGCGTGGTCTCCCTGTGCCTCCTCCCGAGGAGTCCCATAGTCTTTCTTTGTTTGTCCCTGCTCGTCTGCCTCCTGCGTCGGGCGTCCTTGAACAGGGCCAGCTGTGGGTCATCATCCTCCGCACTCTCGGGCTCACACAGCTGAGAAGAGGTCCCCGGCTGAGGACTCTGCAAAGCCTCCAAATCATCATCAGCCGGTTCGTTTCCCTCCTCCCCCACATCTGAGTCCTCCGATACATCGGACCCGGCTGTCGGACCCACAGGCTGGCCCTGAGTCACAACAAGGATGAAGTCCTTGGTGCTCTCTGAGCTTGGTTGTTTTCTTGCGGGTGTTTCATTACCAGACTAGGTAACGCCATCAGTGTTAGTAAAGGAGGGTTTGCTCTCCTTATAGGAGTTGGCTCTTTGCCCTGATCGATTGATGATCATCGATTATTTAGGATGCCCACGCTATCCACAAACACTGGGAGCTGAAAATCACAGCTTCCCATCTGGAAGCTACAAAGTTAGAGAAGTAACATTAATTGATTATGCGTCATCAAGTCATTTTCTCAAGAGAGCTGGATCTTTGCTTTGATTGATTGATGAGTGATTAGATGCCATCAAATTGCTGTCAACTCCTATTAGACACCACATAGCTAGAGCTTCTCCAGTATGATTTGGCCCTAACCAGGTCCTTCAGATCTTCCAGCAGTGGCCCCATCAGAGCTATAACTGAGTCTCTTCACTGTGCTGGGGGTTGTTCTCTCTTTCTCTTTCTTTCCACTTTTCTCAGGACCAGGGTGTCCCAAAGGTGCTTTTTCAGGAGGCAACTGGGCTTTATTTTTTTCCTTTTAAATGTTTCACTTCTCATCCAAGAAGCTTCTTCAGCTCTGACTAGATGGTGGGGAATGGAGGGATTGCAGACAGCTGGTCATTTGCCTTCTTTTTGAGAGTTGTTGAGGCCACCTGGAGGCTTATCTGTGTCCTCAGGGTCACCTGAGCAGTGCAAATAGCTGTGGAGCCTTCTTGGAACTCCCTAAAAGGACTGTGTTGTAGACGGGAGATGGATGGTGTTGTATTCCTCCTCCTCTGTTGAGAGAGGGCTCTTCAATTTGGACCTAGATGGTCTCTTTGACCCCTCTTTCAAAGCAGCGGTCCTCTCTGTCCAAAATGGTGGACTTTGCTGTCCTCGAAAGAGCAGCCTTTGTCTTTCAAATGCAGATGGACTGCTGACTCTTGTCCTGATGGGTTTGTTCTCCCGTGTGGTGCCCTGCGTTTATGAGGTGGTTGTTTTGTTTCCCCAATGTGCAGATCTGCACGTGGCTCACTGCGTTGTACTGCATAGATCACCTTGCTCAGTGTGTGTCTGGGTGTTTTGTCCTTGGGGTGGACAAGCTTCTGCCTTCGTGTATCCTTGGGTTTGAAGTGTGCACGTACGTGGCGTTGGCTAAAGATCCTCCTGAGTTTTCCGGTATTCCTGCAACGTATGGAATGACAACATTGCTTCGTTTATTGTTTCTTCTTTGTCTGTTATGGGGGGGGGAGACTCCTGCTGGGTCTTTTTTGGGGATTTGATGAAGGCCCACTTGGGATAGCCACAAGTTCTGAGGGCTACCTTGGTGTCTTTTAGTTTATTTTTCCAACTTTGCCGGTAGGCAGGCCTCCAGCTCGATGGATAAATGGATAATTTATTTATTTATTATTTATTTATTGGGACTTATATGCCACCTTATCTCCCGAAGGACTCAGGGCGGCTAACAACAATAAAACACAATAATACAAATGTTTTTTTAAAAAAAGATTAAACTAACAAGCCCCAGTGATAAAATATTAAAAACATTTAAAAAAAAACAAAAAAACCCTAGCTCAGATGGCATACAATGAACAGCTGACCAGCAGAGGGAAAACAAACAAACAAGGACTAGTCTACTGATACAAAAGGGCAAAGAAAGAAAGAAAGAAAGAAAGAAAGAAAGAAAGAAAGAAAGAAAGAAAGAAAGAAAGAAAGAAAGAAAGAAAGAAAGAAAAAGAAAAAAGGAATATATTTTGGTATTCTTTTGTTTTTAGCCTAAGGGGAAATTAAAAATAAATAGCACAAGAACATATATATAGCAAGCATTCAGTCTAATCCATTTTAAAAATAAAATCTTTGGGTGCTTTCACATATCGTTCTAGGTTGAAGGATCTTGCTGCAAGAGAAACACATCTAACAGAACATAATATGCAATTTTTTTGCCCTCAAACTGGTGTTAGCAGGCCAGTCTTCTAATGAAGCGAGCAAAGACAATCGTGCCACGCCCTTAATTCCCATTTTGTGCTCCAGTGGGTGGTGAGAATCAAAATCTTCTGAGGGACACTGCCACGTATGAGACTCTGAAGAGGGATCACACCAGCAGTTACAAAGAGAGCTTATATATGAGCTTCATTTTTTTAAAAAAAATATGGCCACAATCCTATGACTGTCATCTGTCAGTCACATTCCAGCCACGTTTTTCAACTTCCTAGTCTCGTTTACAGCCTGGAGATCTCCTAGAGGTCTCCCATCCTTATCATTTACCAGATCTGATCCTGTAGAGCTCGCTCAAGTCTTGCAAAAGTCTCAAATGCCCCATTCTTGTCTTTAAAAAGAGCCGAGGGAGTTTCACCAGGCTGATTCAGAAGAAAACAGAATAGCAAAAAAAAAAAGAGAGGCAAGTTTGCCATCTTTGTTAATCAAAAGATCATCTTTGCTTAATGACAAAGCACGCAGCAGGGAAGCCGATGATTAAATGTTTCCGTCCAACGATGTCACTTTGCTGTAATTAATACCACTGCCAGCTATTTATCTTGCATTAGATTGGACGGAAAGATTTCTTGGCTTTGATAAATCTTCAGGAAAAGGGCAAAGAACTATTCCTATTTTTTTTTCTCCCCTTGTTGCAGAACCGATTTCTTTTCAGCGCTGATCCAGGCAGTCCTCGACTTACAACTTTTCACTGAGTGACCGTTCCAAGTAACAACGGGGAAAAAAATAACTTATGACTGCTTTTCGCATTTACAACAAAGGACAGCACCCCCATGGTCACTTGATCAGACACTGGGCATGTATTTATGATGGTTGCAGTGTCCCGGGATCATGTGATCACTTTTTGGGATCCTGTGACAAGCAAAGACAATGGGGAAGTCAGACTCACTTTACAGCTGGGTTATTAACAGCTGAAGTGATTCCCCTTAACAAGCGTGACGAGAATGGTCGCAAAATGGGGCAAAACTCAATAACTGTCTCACTTAGCAACAGAAAGTGTGGACTCAGTTGTGGTCGTAAGTAGAGGACTATTTGTATTCTTGCCTGTGCTCAAAGGATACATCAAGACACAAAAACCTCGCAACTTGGTGGCTGAACACGATCCCTACTCTGCTTTCAAGTCTTTTTCCCAGTTCACTAAGTGTTTGAGGAATCCGGTTGTCTCGCCCCAAAACCGGGGACGCCACTCTGTACGGATAGTCCTTAACTTATAAACAATTCGTTTAGTGACTTTTCAAAGTTACAACAACACTGAAAAAATGGACATGTGACCATTTTTCACACTTACGACCACTGCGGTGTCCGCACGGTCATGTCATCAAAACTCAGATGCTTGGCAGATGCTTGTTTGCAGAAACATGAGAAAAATGTCTGCATTTAATGGTCATTTATTCAAATACTAAGAACTGTATTAATATAAGGTTGGCAAAAGATAACATTATTGGAAGAAGAGAAAATCAAGCAAAGCTATTATATATGGACTATAGAATTATAGAAATTAATTGTTATTGTTTTTTAAATACTAACCCAGACAACATGCTGCTTACCAAATATTAAGGCGATAGTGTTAAAAATCAATAAAACATATTTAAAAAACAAAACAAAACTCAGATGCTTGGCAACTAGTTCCTATTTATGACGGTTGCATCCTGTGGCGATCCTGCGATCACCTTTTGCAAACTTCTGACCAGCAAAGCCAGATACACCTTAATAATGGTGTTACTAAACTAACCATGCAGTGATTCACTTGACAACTGTGGCCAGAAAGGTCGTTAAATGGGGAAAAACTCACTTAACAAATGTCTTGCTTAGCTGTGGTCGTGAGTTGAGGACTCCCTGTACTAAATTAATGGCTGCAATGATTCGCTTAACAGCCATGGCAAGGGAGATTTCAACACGCAGAAAAACTCAACTAAAAACGACCGCCCTCACATAGCAATGGAAAGTCTCAGCTGTGGTCATAAGTCGAGGACTACCAGTAACAAGAAGAGGTTCTGAGCCGCTTTAGGCCACTTCGTCTAAATGCACGAGGCCCTTTTGGCAGCGCGGCACACTGTGTGCTGTTGTTGTTTTTCAATGCAAGCTCTGGCCCCTATCTTTCTCTAGATCACAATCTGGTCATGAACAATTTGCGTCAAGATCTCTGCAATAAATCCAACGTGTAAAACAGCCACGGTTTGCGGTTTGCGTACATCATTTCCATAAATCAGTTAAGGCAGGACTGCAATGCCTTATTGAATTTTTCCTTCTCTTCTCTTGGGAAAGAGGCCTCTGGTTTTTTTTTACCATATTCTCAGGGTTTTTGAGAAAATAGAATGGAATAGAATAGAATAGAATAGAATAGAATAGAATAGAATAGAATAGAATAGAATAGAATAGAATAGAATAGAATAGAATAGAATAGAATGTGATGAGAATGGAACGGAATGGAACGGAACAGAACAGAACAGAACAATAGAACAGAATAGATTAGAATGTGATGAGAATAGAATAGAATAGAATAGAATAGAATAGAATAGAATAGAATAGAATAGAATAGAATAGAATAGAATAGAATAGAATAGAATAGAATAGAATAGAATAGAGCTGGAAGGGTTCTTGGAGGTTTTCTAGTCCAGCCCCCTGCTCAAGCAGGAGAACCTATACCCGTGGTGGCGAACCTATGGCACGCGTGCCACAGGTGGCACGCAGAGCCCTCTCTGTGGGCATGCGCACCCTCGCCCCAGTCCTAGGCCTTCAGCTGGGTTTTATAAAACCTTTTCGCTTTAGGCCTCTGCTGCCATGTGCAAAAAAAGAAAAAAGATTCAATCGATCAATCAATTTCAACTTTTTGCGGGGGAAAAAAAGATCACGCAAAGTTGGAATTGATTGATTGAACTTTTTAGTCCCACCCAGTCTGCCGTTACCACCGCAGCCACACCCACCCAATGGGCCACGCCCACCCAGCACCCAACGATACATAAGTAGGTTTTGGGTTGCAGTTTGGGCACTCGGTCTCTAAAAGGTTCGCCATCACTGACCTATACCACCTCAGACCAGTGACTGTCTAGCCCAGGGGTAGGCAACCTTGGCTCTTTTATGACTCGTGGACTTCAACTCCCAGAATTCCTCAGCCAGCATGGCTCAGCTTGGAAACCTCTCCCTTTCCCCTCAGCATGGCTGGCTCAGGAATTCTGGGAGTTGAAGTCCACGAGTCATAAAAGAGCCAAGGTTGCCTACCCCTGGTCTAGCCTCTTCTTTAAAATCCCCAGTGATGGAGCGCCCACGATTTCTGGAGGCAAGCTGTTCTTTTTTGAATTTCTCTAAGGGGAATTTTTGAGCCTGAGGTGGGAGGAGGTGGAGGAGGACATTTCTGCAGGATATACGCTCTTGTGATTTAACTCAGCTGCCCCCCAACATTTGGGCACCAGGGACTGGTTCCGTGACGAGAGGTTTTAACACGGACCAGAGGGGTGCATGGTTTCGTGTGCTGCCTGCATCCCGCAGATGGGGCTTTGTTTGTTTGTGCAGACCGGTTTCTGACATGGCGCAGACCAGTGTCAGTCCAGAGACCTGGTGTTGGGGACCCCTGATTGAAGGGTGGGGGAACCAGGAAATCTGCAAATTTCTGGAGAAAGAAATATGACAAGGGAAAATAAATACTGGTATTCCCATACAGGTAGTCCTCAAAATAACAGAATAACAGATTTGGAAGGGACCTTGGAAGTCTTCTAGTTCAACCCCTTGGTCAAGCAGGAGACCCTATACCAGGGATGTCAAACTCAATTTCATTGAGGGCCGCATCAGCATTGCGGTTGTCCTCAGGGGGCCGGGTGGGTATGGCCTGGGTGGGCGTGGCCTACTGGGTGGGCGTGGCTAAAGTGCGTATGGCCTACTGGGTGGGCGTGGCCAGCTCTACATCATTCGCATCAAGGGTGCCTATGGGGGCTGGGCAGGAGTGGGACAGATCTGAGGGTCTCTGGCGGAAGGAGGGTCTCTGGGCCAGGGCCAAGGCAGTGGGGGCCGTTCCCTCACTGTTTCCAGGATGGCTTCGCGGGCCGCATAAAACCACTTCGCGGGCCGGATCTGGCCCCCGAACCTTGTGTTTGACATGTCTGCCCTATACCATTTCAGACAAATATTGTCTAATCTCTTCTTAAAAACCTCCAGTGATGGAGCATCCACAACTTCTGGAGGCAGGTTGTTCCACTGATTAATTGTTCTCACTGTCAGGAAATTCCTCCTTTGTTCTAGGTTGCTTCTCTCCTTGGTTAGTTTCTTGTCCTACCTTCAGGTGCTTTGGAGAATAGCTTGACTCCCTCTTCTTTGGGGCAGCCCCTGAGAGATTGGATCACTGCTATCATGTCACCCCTCGTCCTTCTCTTCATTAAACTAGACATATTCAATTCCAGCAACCGTTCCTTATATGTTTTAGCCTCCAGCCCCGTGATCCTCTTTGTTGCTCTTCTCTGCATTCTTTCCAGAGTCTCAACATCTTTTATACATCGTGACGACCGAAACTGGATGCAGTGTCCCAAGTACGTCTTACTTCCTCGACTTACAACCATTCTTTCAACAACCATTCAAAGTTACAACAGCACTGACAAAAGTAACTCACGTTTACAACTATTGCACCCTTGTAGGATCATATGATCACAATTTGGATACTTGGCAACTAGCGAGAGAGTCCGGGGTTCATATGATCACCATTTGGAATTGACCCAGCAAGTTTCTGACCAGCAAAGTCAATGAAGCAAGCTAGATTCGCTTAACGGCCGTATGGGTTACTTAACAACTGCAGTGACTTGCTTATCAACCATGGCAAAAAAGGTCATAAAATAGAGCGCAAATTTACTTAACCACCTTGCTTAGCGCAGCAGAAATTCTGGTACCAGTTGTGGTTGCACGTTGAGAACTACTTGTACCTGTGCATCCTTCGTTTTGTGACCGAGTAATGTTCCCAGAGTCATAGGATCACCTTTGCGTCAAGCAAAGGCAATGGGGAAGCCAGATTCACTTAACAACCATGTGACTAAGTTAATAACTGTAGCAATTCATTTAAGAATTATGGCAAGCAAGGTCGTAAAATATGGAAAAACCCACTTAACAACTGTCTCAGCACTGGGAATTTGGGGGCTCAACGGTGGTCGTAAGTTGAGGATTACCTGTGCGCTCTTTCCCACAGCCACATCCCCATCCCATAAGAAAAAGAAAAAACACAGCGACCATTTTGAAGCACGCTCCCCTTGGCAATTCACGGAAGCCACAACGTCTTCAAAGATTCATTATAACAACAGCTGAGGGGGATTTTGATAGATTCTTGAAGGAAAAAAACCATTGGGACAGGTTGAAACATGGAGTGTCTGTTCTACAAAGGAGACAGGTGTCACACCGAGAAGATGTAACACTCCCGCATACTTATCTGAGGTTCAAAGCAAAAGCAACAACAGGTAATGAAGAACCGTCTGGCTTCAGTCAATTACACAAATTAAGCGTGCTTTAATTTCATTGCTCTAATAATCTGGAATTTCATTCATCTTACTTGTCCGTTCTCTTTGTTGTGCCATTCCAACTCACACCTTTGATTCAAAGGCATCAGGTTTTTTTAAGCTGATGCTTCAAATGTGTCAATCAATCAATCAGAATAGAGATGTAGGTTATGATTTGTTATTTGGATGAAAAAATTTAAGCTTTTAGTTGGATAGAAGAATAGTTTTATAAAATTAATATAAATTGTTTTCTTTGTGATTGAAGCTAACTTGTAATATTTTTATGGGTAATATTGGAATAGGTAATAGAATATAAGAATATAAGAATGATGTGATTATATAAAAAAAATTTAAGTTTGGAAAGTAATCTATGGTATTTTAAGTTGTATAACACATTAGGATAATGTGAATTTAAAGCTTAGTTGGAATGAGGAATAGTTTTAGATAATTGATATAAATTGGTTTATTTGGGATTGTTTTTATTGGGTATCAGATTGGAAGGTATTATTTTGTATTTGAATAATCATTGATATGATATATCTACCGTATGTATGTTTGGAATTTACCTATATGAGTTAAAGTTTGTTAGTTTGAATAGTTTAGGATTGTTTGCGTAAGTTAGATTATGATTGTTTGTATTTTTATACCCTGTATTTTGCTCTGGGAAGCCGGGGGGGGGGGGGAAGGGGAAAGGGAGGGAGGGGTTGGGGAGGGTTGGGGAGGGGGAAGAGGGTGGGAGGGGAGGGGGTTGGGAGGTTTTTTTTTCTTTTTTTGGTTTGTTAAAGATAAAATGTATTGTAAAACTTTTTAATTAAAAAAAATCAGAATAGAGATGGAAGGGACCTTGGAGATCTTCCAGGCCAACCCCCTGCTCAAGCTGGAGACCCTATACCAGGGGTCGGCAACCTCGGCTCTTTTATGACTCGTGGACTTCAACTCCCAGAATTCCTGAGCCAGCATAGCTGGCTCAGGAATTCTGGGAGTTGAAGTCCACGAGTCATAAAAGAGCCGAGGTTGCCGACCCCTGCCCTATACCATTTGGCTGTCCAGTCTTTTCTTAAAATAGAATAGAATAGAATAGAATAGAATAGAATAGAATAGAATAGAATAGAATAGAATAGAATAGAATAGAATAGAATAGAAGCGAAGCTGGAAGGGACCTTGGAGGTCTTCTAGTCCAGCCCCCTGCTCAAGCAGGAGTACCTATACCATCTCAGACAGGTGAATGTCTGGTCTCTTCTTAAAAATCTCCAGTGATGGAGCGCCCACAATTTCCACCATATTGTTGTATCTTTTTATTTTTCTTTCTATCCGGAATAAAACAATGGGAGGGAAGTTGGGTCCTCTATCCTAATATGACCCACCAGGGGGATTTCGGTCAAAAAAAGTCAAAATGGCATCTGTCCTGTCCTGAGGGAAGCTCTAAAACCGTTGTATAATAAAATAATGGGATGGACGTTAGGTCTTCTACCATAATATAACCCACCAGGGGGATATCGGTCAAAAAAGTCAAAATGGCGTCCGTACCATCCTGAGGGAAGCTCTAAAACCTTTGTATAATAAAATAATGGGAAGAATGTTGGGTCTTCTACCTTAATATGACCCACCAGGAGTATATCCATCAAAAAAAAAGACAAAATGGCAACCGTACCGTCCTGAGGGAAACTCTAAAACCTTTGTATAATAAAATAATGGGAAGAATGTTGGGTCTTCTACCTTAATATGACCCACCAGGAGTATATCCATCAAAAAAAAGACAAAATGGCAACCGTACCGTCCTGAGGGAAGCTCTAAAACCTTTGTATAATAAAATAATGGGAAGAATGTTGGGTCTTCTACCTTAATATGACCCACCAGGAGTATATCCATCAAAAAAAAGACAAAATGGCAACCGTACCGTCCTGAGGGAAACTCTAAAACCTTTGTATAATAAAATAATGGGAAGAATGTTGGGTCTTCTACCTTAATATGACCCACCAGGAGTATATCCATCAAAAAAAAAGACAAAATGGCAACCGTACCGTCCTGAGGGAAACTCTAAAACCTTTGTATAATAAAATAATGGGAAGAGCGTTGGATCCTCTACCCTAATATGACCCACCAGGGGGATATCGGTCAAAAAAAGTCAAAATGTCGTCCGTACCGTCCTGAGGGAAGCTCTCAAACCTTTGTATAATCGCCCCATGGGGGTTTCTGTTTTAATTCCTGCTTTTACCCCATGCAAAATGGTCAAAACGAGAAAGCTTCATTTTTTTTAACATTTTATTGCTTATCTAAGAAATATTTTTGCCACCCATCTCGCTTCAAAGAGCCTCTCGGCGGCTTAATAGCATTAAAAGCAAGAAATCCATAAAAGGCAAATATTTCCAATAGCAATAAAAATAGAATTGTATAAGTGAAAAAGGGAGCAGAAGAACAGCTGGAAAAAAAAAAGTTGCAATTCACTCTGAGGAAGGGTGAGTTTTTCGGCAGCTTTGACCTTCGGAGGGAAAATCCCTACTCAGGAGAAAACATCCCCAGACAGATTTTAGCTCTGTTTGCAATGATTATTATTATTTTTTTCAGGGGAGGGGAGGTGGAAGGATTGGGGGGGGAGGACTCAGTGGGTATGAAAACATCTGTATCTCTTTTGACAGAAAACTGCAAGACTCCAACTTTGGCCAAAGATGCAATCTGGACCGGGATAAAAGGAACACAGCTGTGGAATGCTTTCACTTGATTTATAAATACAAACCTTCCTATTTGGATTTTTTTTGTTTTGTTTTTTTCCCCTGCTGGATGTTTTTAGGAAGACGGATGCAAAGACGTCACTCTCTGTCTTATGAAAAGCCCAAATGACACTGGTATTATTAAAAAAAATATTTAAAGAAACATACTATTTTTTTATGTTTTGGGGGTGGGTTTTTTTTCTTACCCATTGTAACAGTGTCCTTCCTTTCCTCCCTTGTCCTCCTCTCAACCCCCCACCCCACCACTAAAAGATTTTAAATTTCGGCTTTGTTTCCAAAGCTGCCAATTGCCGCCTGAAATAGCATGAGGTCTCCTGCTTGAGCAGGGGTTGGACTAGAAGACCTCTAATGTCCCTTCCCAACTCTATGACTCTATGTTCTATATTCTATTCCTCTCCTAGGCAGAGGTGATTTAGATTCTTTTTTTTTGAAAAGAATGAAATGAAATGGTATAGGGCAGGGGTAGGCCACCTTGGCTCTTTTATAACTCGTGGACTTCAACTCCCAGAATTCCTGAGCCAGCCATGCTGAGGGAAAAGGGAGAGGTTTCCAAGCTGAGCCATGGTGGCTCAGGAATTCTGGGAGTTGAAGTCCACAAGTCATGAAGGGGCCATAGTTCCCCCATGCTGGCTCAGGAATTCTGGGAGTTGAAGTCCACAAGTCATGAAGGGGCCACAGTTCCCCCATGCTGGCTCAGGAATTCTGGGAGTTGAAGTCCACAAGTCATAAAAGAGCCAAGGTTGCCTACCCCTGGTATAGGGTTTCCTGCCTGAGCAGGGGGTTGGATTAGATGATCTCCAAGGTCCCTTCCAACTTGTTGTTGTTGTTGATGTTGATCATCGCACAGTCAGCCAGATGTTCAGACTGGATTTGGCATTTTTGTCTACCTATCAAGTCCTTGCCAAGGACCTGGGATAGGCAGATGTGGATGTTTGATGGTATTGCAGATATCATCGCAGGATGGAAGCAGTTCCTAATAAGGCTGCCTTTTGCAATTGACTAATGGCGAATTTGTCAATGCCAGTGGTGTTCAAGTGGTGCTCCAGCTGTTTTGGGATTGCACCCAAGGTGCCTATTACTATTGTTACTACCCTTGCTTGCCTTTGTCACAGTTGTTCTATTTCTGTTTGTAGATCTTTGTATTTTGTTATCTTCTCCAGTTCTTTCTTGTCTATTCTGCTGTCTCCAGGCGCTGCCACATCCACTATTCAGACTTTTTTGTCTTTCTTATCGACAATTGTTAAGTCCGGGGTGTTATGTGGCAGGTGCTTGTCTGTTTGAATTCTGAAGTCCCAGAGCAGTTTAACTTTATCATTTTCTATGGCTTTCTCTATTTTATGATCCCACCAGTTCTTCCTTACAGGCAAATGATATTTCTTGCAGATCTTCCAATGCGCCATTGTTGCTACTTTGTCATGCCGCTGCTTGTAGTCAGTCTGTGCGATCTTCTTGCAGCAGCTTATCAGGTGGTTTTTATTATTGTTTTTGTTGTTGTTGTTGTTGTTGTTGTTATTATTATTATTTTCTGGCAAGGCATGCAGGAAAAACCTCGCACGCCCCTAATTTTCCTCCTAACTCTCATTTTTATATGGGCAGTCCTCAGCTTACGATTACAACTGAGCCCAAAGCTTAGCTTGCTAAGTGAGACATTTGCTAACTGAGTTTTGTCCCGTTTTACATTTTCCACACCACAGTAGTTAAGCGAATCACTGCTCCTGTTAAATTAGTAACACCGTTGTTAAGCGAAACTGGCTTCCCCCATTGACTTGCTTGTCAGAAGGTCAAAAAAGGAGATTTACATGTCCCCGGGACACTGCAACCATCATAAAGGTGAGTCGGTTGTCAAGCCTCCGAAGGTAACTCTTATGAACGTGGGGATGTTGCAACGGTCGTAAGGGTGAAAAATGCTCCTAAGTCACTTTTTTCAGTGCCGTTGTTAGCTTTGAACAGTCGCTAAATGAACGGTTGTAAGTCGAGGACTTATTTGTAGCAGTTCAAATAAGATAGGAGAAAAAGCGCTTGCAGAAACGCTAATGGATACCTGGAAATCAATTAAAGCAGTGCTTCTCAACTTTTGCCACTTTACTTTGTCACAAAAAGGTCACAAAATCAGGTCAGCTGTGTGATCAGCCCCTTTACAACTGTCACAACATATGACCATAACGGGCAGACTCCATTTACAGTTGTAAGTGAAGGACTAGCTGCACAGGAAGTTGTCAACATACAATCACTTGTTTAGTGAGCGTTCAAGGTTACAACGGCACTGAAAAAAGCGTCTGATGGCCAGTTTTCACACTTACAACCACAGCCATGGTGTGCAGCATCCACACAGCCATGGTGCTCCAAATTCAGACTCTTGGCAACTGACTCGTATTTACGACGCTTGCAGTGTCCAGGGGTGTGTGTGTGTGTGTATCACGTGATCCCCTTTTGAAAACTACTGACCGGCAAAGGCGATGGGGGGAAGCCAGATTCACTTAACAACCGTTTTGCTAACTTAACAACCACAGCGACTCACGTAACAATGGTGATGGAGACCCAAAATGGTTTTCTAGATTTTCTAAATGCAGCCACAGGTGGCTAGAGAGAAACCGCCTGGTTTTTAGCCTGCATTTTGACAGAAAGGACTGGGAAAAACAGAGCCGGCTCAGTCATATTTTGGTAAGGGCTCCATCTCAAGGGCCTCCTTCTCTGTTGATGCTTTAAAAGCGAAAGTCAGACAGGCCAAGATTCTTAAAATAACTTTCTGATCGAGTCTCAGGAAACAAAGCTATGAAACGCCACAACCCGATTTTAGAATTTGTGTGTGTGTGCATGTGAGATAGCGGTTAAGTAAACCCAGAGGCTGTATAGTTGCTAAGTGAACACCGTGGTCATTTACAACCGATTTTACAACTGCCACGACTTAGGAGTATGATGGGCAGGCTCCATTACAGTCGTAAGTCCAGGGCTGGCTATAAATCTTGGGCACTGGGAATTTTCCAGGTGCAAATGATCCCCATGGATAATGGGGGTATGTTACATACCGCTCAAAAGGGAGAATTCAGTAGCCCCAAACACCTCTTCTCCAGCAAATCAACACCCAGCGGAGCAGAGATTAACACCACGTTAACACTACTAGACAAACAATCAAGAATTAAACCATGCCCCAGTCAAGGACCCATCAATGCAGACAAACAAGCTCACAGCGAACAACAGAAAGCTCCAAGATCACTCTCACCAAACACTGACCGGGCAAGCCACGTGCAAAGAAACAGTACGCAATCCTTACTCCCTTCTAGCACTGATGATGTTACCGAGTTGGGTAATGAAATGTCTGCATGAAAACTTTGCAAGCTCAGAGAGCACCAAGGAGTTCAGTCCTCTTCCTCCTCTCTGCAAACCCCCACTCCCTTGTAGCACTGATAATGTTACCTAGTTAGGTAAGGAAAGCTCTGCAAGAATTCAAGCAAAGTCAGAGAGCACCAAGGACCCCACAGTCCTCCTCCTCCTCCTCTTTGCAAACCCCCCACTCCCTTCAAGCACTGATAATGTTACCTAGTTAGGTAAGGAAAGCTCTGCAAGAATTCAACCAAAGTCAGAGGGCACAAAGGACCCCACAGTCCTCCTCCTCCTTCCTCCTCCTCCTCCTCCTCCTCCTCCTCCTCCATCCACTCTCAAACCCACTTCCTTCTAGCACTGATGATGTCACCTAATTAGGTAATGAAACGTCTGCAAGAAACTAACCCAGCTTGGGGAGCACCAAGGACCCCACCGCAATTCAACCTTGAGCTGTAAATATTCTCTTCCATTGGTTTCCCTGTTCGAAAGCACGTAAAAATGCAAGTAGAAAAACGGGGACCGCTACAGTGGGAAGGTAACAGCGTTCCGTGCGCCTTTGGCGTCTAGTCATGCCGGCCACATGACCACGGAGACGTCCTCGGACAAGCGCTGGCTCTTCGGCTTTGAAACAGAGATGAGCACCGGCCCCTAGAGTTGGAAACGACTAGCACGCATGTGCGGGGGAACCTTTACCTTTACCTTTAAGAGCAACCTTGAAACATACACCCTCCTTTTCACGTCCGTCGGGCTTCAGACGGGGCCCTGTGGTTCTTGGTCCACAGGACTTACTTTCTCTGGGAAGCCAAGAACCATTGCAATCAGCCTTGGCAAAGAACCGCCCCTAACGTTGTGTTTATTGTCTGATCTTTTCCCTTCCTTCCCCTGCTCAGCCCACCAAGAGCCCCCCCACCTCCCAGGGTCCTGTGACAATTTACTCCACAAGAGCATAAAGCTGCGAGGAGGCTGCGCCAGGGAAGGAAACCAGAGTGTGCTGAACACAATGAAAAGGAAGCACTTGGGCTTTGTTGCAATGTGTAATGCTTTCCGGGCTGCAAAGTTAGGAGGCTTTGGCAAACAGTTGCGCAAAAAAGCAAATGCCGCAGCAGATGCCCGTGCTTTGCTGCCCAAGATGGAGGCTTTGGTAAGGACCTGCCCAGTGGTGGGATTCAAATAGGTGAGCGGCCGGTTCTCTGTGTGGATGCCGCTTCCGGAAGTCCGTTCTGGGCCTGGGCAACAAAAAAAATTAGCTCCCGGTTCTGCTGAACTGGTGCGAACCGGCTGAATCCCACCACTGGACCTGCCTTTACAAGCGGATTTACAGAATGATATAGATATAACAGAGTTGGAAGGGACCTTGGAGGTCTTCTAGTCCAGCCCCTGGCTCAAGCAGGAGATTCTGCACCATTCTGGACAAACAGCTGTCCAGTCTCTTCTTAATAACCTCCGGCGATGGAGCATCCACAATGTCTGGAGGCAAGCTGTTCCACTGATTAATGGTTCCCAGTCCGAAAATTCTACATTACCAGGTCGAATCTCCCTCTAACTTCCACTCCCAGAATTCCCCAGCCAGCATGCTTTAAGATGGGTGGATCCTAAAATTCATAGGACTGCAAGAGACCTTTGGAGGTCATCTATTCCAACCCCGTGCTCAAGCAGGAAACTCTATAATAGGGGTCTTCAAATTTGGCCCTTTTATGACTTCTGGACTTCAACTCCCAGAATTCCTCAGCCATATCTGATGATGGAAGTCACTATATCTATATATCTATATCTATATCTATATCTATATCTATATCTATATCTATATCTATATCTATATCTATATCTATATCTATATCTATATCTATCTATCTATCTATCTATCTATCTATCTATCTATCTATCTATCTATCTATCTATCTATCTATCTATCTATCTATCTATCTACACATACATACATACATACATACACACACATATACATTCAATGTTATTGCTTGACACAGGGCTTTTTTTGTCATAGAACGCCCAGAACGGAGTTCTGGTACCTTTTTTCGGATGGAACCTTGTAGGGTTGTATCACATGTGTGAGTTCCGGCACCTTTTTTTTTTTTTTTACAAAAACTCTCTCTCTCTCTCTCTCTCTCTCTCTCTCTCTCTCTCTCTCTCTCTCTCTCTCTCTCTCTCTCTCTCTCTCTGTTTGTGTTCATATATGATGATGGAAGTCACATGGTGGTGCTAAAATATTTCTAACTCAGTGCTTTGACTGAAAGATCATTTTTAGTCCAGCATTCCAAACAAAATATTTCTACTCTGGGAAGTATTTATTTTAAGCATAACTCGCAATGGGGTAGGGCTGGATTCCACAACATATTCGAGACAACTAAAGCAAGTCATTGTGGCTTTTTGAAGTGTGGTTTAACAAAATTGACTAGGAACTTCAGCTCGATGCTTGCCTGCTAGGAATGGGTGAACACCACGAGGTGGGATTCTTAAGGAATGAGGTGGGTTTTAATATCAATAGCAAATACACATCTTCCAGCTAGGTTTTAGGGTTTTGCCATTCTGTGTTAACAATCCATATAACTTTGTTATTACAGGAAGTCACAGTGTCCCTGGGGGTCATGTGATCCCTTTTGCGACCTTCTGACAAGCCAAGTCCATGGAGAGGCCAGATTTCACTTAACAACCGTGCTAGTAACTTACCAACTTACCAACTTTAATGACTCAACAAGACAATGACAGTTAGAACAATTAACCAGTGGAACAACCTGCCTCCAGAAGCGGCGAATGCTCCAACACTGGAAGTTTTTAAGAAGAGACTGGACAGCCATTTGTCTAAAATGGTATAGGGTTTCCTGCCTGAGCAGGGGGTTGGACTAGATGACCCCCAAGATACCTTCCAAATTTATTATTATATTAAGAAGAAATGGATGGACACTAATCAAGCAGAAAAGCAACCTGGAATTAAGGAGAAACTTCCTGACAGTGAGAACAATTAACCAGTGGAACAACCTGCCTCCAGAAGCGGTGAATGCTCCAACACTGGAAGTTTTTAAGAAGAGACTGGACAGCCATTTGTCTAAAATGGTATAGGGTTTTCTGCCTGAGCAGGGGGTTGGACTAGATGACCTCCAAGATCCCTTCCAACTTCATCATCATCATCATCATCATCACCATCAATAATAACAACAACAACAATAATAATAAAATGGGGCAAAGCTCATTAATTTGGGGCTTAGTTGTGGCTATAAGGCAAGCTGTTCCACTGATTAATTGTTCTCACTGTCAGGAAATTCCTCCTTAATTCCAGGTTGTTTCTCTCCTTGATGAGTTTCCATCCGTTGCTTCTTGTCCTGCCTTCAGGTGCTTTGGAGAATAGTTTTACTCCTTCTTTGGGGCAACCCCTGAGATACTAGAACACTGCTATCATGTCCCCCCTCGTCCTTCTCTTCATTAAACCGGACATACCCAATTCCTGCAACCGTAGCTGATTAATCACCACTGCTGTTGTTTATACATATTTATTTTGTGGCTGTTTTTATTGTTTTAATGTCTTTTAAATTGTTTAGAATCTTTTACAATTTTGCTTGGTTGAGTTGGGCGGCTGTAGGATTTGATATAAACAAATAATAAATGAATGAATGAATGAATGAATGAATAGTTTTGGCCATCTGCTGAGGCTGTACCGCTGGAATTTGGAGGCAAAATAACTATATTCCAGCAATGTGTGGGGAGGGGCGAAGGACAAGGAATAAAAACAAACAAAAACAGAGTTAGAGCAAATGGATCACCTGTTTCTAAGAGCCCTGGTGGTTAGAATGCAAACTCTGCCCATAGTTAGGAGTTCAATCCTGACCGGCTCAAGCGTTAACTCAGCTTTCCATCGTTCTGAGGTCAGTAAAACGAGGACCCAGATTGTTGAGGGCAAAGGCTACTGCTAAGCTTGTAAGCCGCCCTGAGTCTTTGGAGAAGGGCGGGATATAAATGGAATTAAAATAAATAATAAAAAAATAAATAAATATGCTGACATTTGTAAACCGCTTAGAGAGGGGTTGTAAAGCACTGTGAAGCGGTATAGAGGTCTAAGTGCTATTGCTAAGAGTAGTTAGCATGAGGCCTCTGTCTGGGAGGCCATCTCAACCCATTTCCTGCCTCTGCCACCCCCAATAAATAAATAAGAAACAAATAAATAGGCTGAATTCTGCAATTAAACGTCAGGAGCAAAACCACTTTTTAGATCACGTGGTTTTGGAGTTTGAGCGAGTTTGCAAATGTAAGAATTGGATGCGTTTGCTCTCCAAAGGGCTTACAGTCTCGTTCCCGCCTTTAAAACCCTCCAAGAACACCAACATCTGGATTAAACATTTCATTCCACCAACATCTGGATTAAACATTTCATTCCAGGGACATCTGAGAGTTGTTGGGGGAAAACTGCTATCGCCCACAGAGCAAAGGAAGAGGCCGGCTGCACACCATCCAAACATCCTCAAACACAACACATTCTCAACTCAGAAGCAACACCTCCGATTTTTAACTATGATGTACGGAACGCAGAGTAACGGAAGGGACCTTGGAGGTCTTCTAGTCCAAACCTCCTGCTCAAGCAGGAAAACCCTATACTGTACCAATCTAAACAAACGATTGTCCAATCTCTTTTTTGGAAACCTCCAGTGATGGAGCACCCACAACTTCTGAAGGAAAGCCATTCCACTAATTAATTGTTCTGATTTTCAGGAAATTTCTCCTTAATTCCAGGTTGCTTCTCTCTTTTTTTTTATTGAAAAGTTTTACAGTACATTTTATTTTTAACAAAACAAAACAAAACCCCTCCCAACCCCCTCCCCTCTTCCCAACCCTCCCCAACACCTCCCTCCCCCTCCCCCCTCCCCGACTTCCCAGAGCTAAATACAAGGTATAAAAGTAGAAACAATCATAATTTACCATATGCAAACAACAATAAACTATTAAATCTATCGCACTTTAACTCTTATAAAATAACTGCAAGCAATATAAATATCACATCAATACTTATTCAAATGCTAAATGAAACTTTTTAGTCCCATATTTATTCTGGATGTAATCAATCCATTTTTTCCACTCCACAATATATCTCTGTTGCGAATGGTCTTTCAAATACGCTGAGATCTTTGCCATTTCCGCCAGGTTGAAGGTTGCTTCTCTCTTTAATGGCCTTCCACCTATTATGGTACTTCTTGTTCTGCCTTATTCGTCTTTGGAGAATATGTCAACCCCCCTCCTCTCTGAGGCAGCCCCTCAAATTTTGGAAGACTGCTATGTCAGCCCTGGTCCTTCTTTTCGCCAGACTAGACCTACCCAATTCCAGCAACCGTTCTTCGTATGTTTTAGCCTCCAGCCCCCTGATCATCTGTGCTGCTCTTCTCTGCACTCTTTCTAGAGTCTCAATTTCTTTTTGGTATCGTGTTTAGCAGAAGTGAAAACAATAGTCCAGCTATGGTCTCATCCGTGCAAAATAAAGCTGTGCTAACACTTAATGTGATCTGGGATGTTCTCCCTCTCCGTTGATGGAATCATTGATGAAGTTATGTTAGAACAGACATGTCAAACTCGCGACGTCACGTGACGTTGCGCAACGTATCGGAGCCTTTTCGCCATTGCCGGCAATGGGGTGGGTGTGGCTTCTGGATGATGCGTCCAGCCCGCGGGCCGGCAGTTTGACACCCCTGTCTTAGAAGATACGCTCAAAATCCAGAAGGATCTGGACAGACATGAACACTGGGCGGTAACTAACAAAATGAAATATAATGGTGAAAAAAGTAAGGCTCTACATTTAGGCAAGAAAAACCAAATGCACAGGTAGTAGTAACCGTGAGAGGGATCTCGGAGTCCTAGTGGGCAATCCCTTAAATAGGAGCCAGCCGTGTGCTGCAGCTGCCAAAAAAGCCAACACAGTGCTAGGCTGCATTAACAGAGGGATAGAATCAAGATCACGTGAAGTGTTGATACCACTTTACAAGGCCTTGGTCAGGCCACACTTGGAATCCTGCATCCAGTTTTGGTCACCACGATGTAAAAAAGATGTCGAGACTCTAGAAAGAGTACAGAGAAGAGCAACAAAGATGATTAGGGGACTGGAGACTAAAACATATAGGGAACGGTTGCTGGAATTGGGTATGTGTAGTTTAATGAAGAGGAGGACGAGGGGTGACATGAGAGCAGTCTTCCAATATCTCAGGGGCTGCCAGAACGAAGAAGGGGTCAATCTGTTCTCCAAAGCACCTGAAGCCAAGAAAGAAGCAACAGATGGAATCTAATCAAGAATAGAATAGAATAGAATAGAATAGAATAGAATAGAATAGAATAGAATAGAATAGAATAGAATGGAATGGAATGGAATGGAATGGAATGGAATGGAATGGAATGGAATGGAATGGAATGGAATGGAATAGAATAGAATAGAATAGAATAGAATGGAATGGAATGGAATGGAATGGAATGGAAGAGAATAGAATAGAATAGAATAATAACTTTATTGTTACTTTGAATGTAAACTAATCGGCATACATTAAAATGAAATCTCGTTGCATACAGCTCTCAAAGGGTCACCACCTCCAATATACACTACATAAATATGAGAAAAATAAATAAAAATAAATAATAAATAAAAAGAGAGATAACTATGACAAAACTAAATAAATAAATAAATACAAAAGCAACCTAGAACTAAGGAGGAATTTCCTCAGAGTGAGAACAATTAATCAATTAAACTATTAGCCAGTGGAACAACCTGCCTCCAGAAGTTGTGGTTGCTCCAAGACTGGAAGATTTTAAAGAAGAGACCGGACAACCCTTTGTCTGAATTGGTATAAGGTTTCCTGCTTGAGCAGGGGGGTTGGACTGGATGACCTCCAAGGTCCCTTCCCACTCTGTTATTCTGTTGTGCTGCTGTGTTGATGTCCTAACTTCCTACTTCTTGCTTCCCGGTTTTGTCGCCACCCTCCTCTGCCCAAAACATCTAATAATAATAAAGTTGGAAGGGACCTTGGACGTCATCTAGTCCAACTAGATTGGATCCCTCCCCCACTCGATGCGAAACATGGAACTCACCTGAATGGTCTTCAGACTGGTTGAACCCGCAGATTTGGCAGATGCTCCTCACCCATTTGTTCATTTCGTCCTCCGTTTCGGCCACCAGGTAGAATGTCCTCTCGCTGGTCTTGATGTCAAAGACGAAACTATCCTGCAGCTCCTTCTTGTTGAAGGTCAACCCGGCGTCCACCTGTTCACAAAAGCTGAGGTTGATCACACGCAGAGGCTTCTTGGAATGATTGTTTTTGTAGTACTCCAGGACGTCAGGATCGCCGCTCATCCGGCCACTGCGAAGGATAAACCATCGTTTCTTCCAGGCCTGGAAGACACAGAAAAAAGAGATTTGAATTTGAATTTGAATTCTTGGAAACAGAAGCAACTGCCTCAGGTCTGGTTGCAATAGTCCAGGGGTAGGCAAGCTCGGCTCTTTTATGACTCGTGGACTTCAACTCCCAGAATTCCTGAGCCAACATGGGGGAAACTTTGGCCCCTTCATGACTCATGGTCTTCAACTCCCAGGATTCCTGAGCCAGCATGGGGGAATTATGGCCCCTTCATACTTGTGGACTTCAACTCCCAGAATTCCTAAGCCAGCATGGGGGAACTATGGCCCCTTTATGACTTGTGGACTTCAACTCCCAGAATTCCAGAGCCGTCATCAAGTCATGGTTGTCCCAAAGGGGCTTTTTTTCAGGAGGCAACTGGACTTCCTTTGTTTTTCCTTTGAAGATGTTTCACTTCTCATCCATGAAGCTTCTTCAACAGTTCCAAGAAGGCTCCACACCCATTTGCACCACTCAGGTGACTCTGAGGACACAGATAGACCTCCAAGTGGCCTGAACGACTCTCTAAAACAGGGGTCTTCAAACTTGGCCCTTTTATGACTTGTGGACTTCAACTCCCAGAATTCCTCAGCCAGGCATGCTGGCTGAGGGATTCTGGGAATTGAAGTCCACAAGTCATAAAAAGGCCAGGTTTGAAGACCCCCCCTGCTCTAAAAGAATACAAATGACCAGCTGTCTGAAAGGAGTATAAATCCTTCCATTCCCCACCATTCAGTCAGAACGTGAAGAAGCTTCTGGGATGAGAAGCGAAACGTCTTCAAAGAAAAACAAGGAAGTCCACTTGGCTCCTGAAAAAAAGCACCTTTGGGATAACCATGACTCGATGACGGAGAATCTCCATAGACGTTCTCCATATGTTTTAGTCTTTAATCATAAATCCTCCGTTTACGACCGATACTGAGCCAAATTTTTCCATTGTTAAGTGAGGCGGTTGTTGAGTGACTGGCACCTCACTTTATGATGGTTTTTGCCACGGTTTTTAAGTTGTTCAGTCAATCTGGCTTCCCCCATTGACTTTGCTTGTCAGAATCCAGCTGGGGAGGTTACATATGGTGATCACAGGGACCGTTTAACCGTCATAAACACATGTCGGTTGCCAAGCGTCCGAATGTTGATCCCGTGACCACTGGGGAATGCTGCAACGGTCATAAGTGTGAAAAACGAAAAGTCACTTTTTTCATCGTAACTTCGAACCGTCACTAAATGAACGATTGTAAAGTTGAGGACGACCTACATTGCTCTTGTCATTACCCAATGAAATGCCGGGCAGCTGCACCCAATCACATCCATTCTCATTTGCATAAAACTATAAAGGGAGAGGGTCTTCTTCCTTTTTTTAAAAAATAATCCTGTCTCTGTCTCTAATGTCGTCAAAAAAACGTCTTTCCGCGTCACCTGTCCATTGTCGGTCTGGGAAACGACGGTGGAATTTTTTCTCTTCCTTTCGGATGTCGTCGTTCTTTGTTTTTATTGTTTTTTTTGTTTTTTAAAAAAATTTGGTATTCTGGAAGCCGCCCAGAGGTATAAACAGATTGGGGCAGCTTATTAACTTCTTAAATAAATCGATAAGCTGGCCGACACTTAAGGCCGGAGCGCTACGCCCCAATCTTGCGATTTTCCTCCTGCTATTTCTTCCTCTTGGAGAGAAATTCCAAACTCAGGGTCCCTTTCGGAGAATGAGGAAGAGGAAGGGGAACAGATGCTTCCCCGTGTCAACAGAGGTAGTCCTCAACTTACAACAGTTCATTTAGTGACCATTCTAAGTTACAACGGTACTGGAAAAAACTGACTTGTGACTGTTTTTCACACTTAACGACTGTTGCAGCGTCCCCGGGGTCACCTGATCGAAATTCGGATGCTTGGCAATTGACTCGCATTTATGACGGTTGCAGTATCCTGGCATCATGTGATCCCCTTTTGCTCTGGTGAGCAAAGTCAACGGGGAGATTCACTTAACAACCGTATTAGTAACTTAACAACTGCAGCGATTCACCTAACTACGGCGTCAAGAAAAGTCTTAAAATGGGGCAAAATTCACTTCACAAAAGCCTCACTTTTAGCCACAGATATTTGGGGGTCCATTCTGGTCGTAGGTTGAGGAGCTTCTGTAGAGTCCTTCTCCAATGGCTAATTCTGACATTCAACATTATCATTAAAATTAAAATTAAAATTAAAAAAGATGTCGAGACCCTAGAAAGGGTACAGAGAAGAGCAACAAAGATGATTAGGGGGCTGGAGGCTAAAACATATAGGGAACGGTTGCTGGAATTGGGTATGTGTAGTTTAACGAAGAGAAGAGTGAGGAGTGACATGATAGCAGTGTTCCAATATCTCAGGGGCTGCCCCAAAGAAGAGGGAGTCAAGCTATTCTCCAAAGCACCTGAAAGCAGGACAAGAAGCAACGGATGGAAACTAGTCAAGGAGAGAAGCAACCTAGAACTAAGGAGAAACTTCCTGACAGTTAGAACAACTAACCAGTGGAACAACCTGCCTCCAGAAGCGGTGAATGCTCCAACGCTGGAAGTTTTTAAGAAGAGACTGGCCAGCCATTTGTCTGAAATGGTATAGGGTTTCCTGCCTTAGCAGGGGGTTGGACTAGATGACCTCCAAGGTCCTTTCCAACTTCTTCTTCTTCTTCTTCTTCTTCTTCTTCTTCTTCTTCTTCTTCTTCTTCTTCTTCTTCTTCTTCTTCTTCTTCTTCTTCTTCTTATTATTATTATTATTATTATTATTATTATTATTATTATTATTATTATTATTATTATTATTATTATTATTATTATTATTATTATTATTATTATGGCATCACTGCAACTCCAAGGCACATAGGTGACAAATCCACCCAGTTTTGAGTCATTTGTACTTCAGCAGAGGAGAGGATAAACCCATCTCATCAGCTGCAATGGCTGAAATGTGTCGAGAGATGCATGCTAATTCATTTGTGTGTCCTAGTACAGCGGGGATTGTCAAAACACATTATGGGTTTATATGGGAGCTGTGCGCGCCTGGGAATGATTCAGAAGAGCTGCTTTGGACCTGCTGCTAATTAATACAGCCCCATCTCTTTTCCCCCCACCCCAGACTTCCACATGAGTTTAAACAAAGAGATGGGGCTGCTTTAAAGCGTCGTCTCACTGGAAACAGCTCTTCAAGCAGCCCCATCTTTTTTCACATCGCCACATCAGCTAAAACAGGAAGATGGGGCTGCTTTAATGAGTCAGCTGGTGAAAACAGCTCTTCAAGCAGCCCCCTTTTTTTCCCCCAGACTTGTGCCTGAGCTGCTTTGGACTTGCCACTTAACACAGCCCTATCTCTTTTTTTTCCAGACCTCCACATGATTTTAAACAAAGAGACAGCGCTGCTTTAATGAGTCGGCCCATGAAAACTACTCTTCTACCAGCCCTGCCTTTTTTTCAGACTTGTACCCAAGCTTAAACAAAGCGATGGGGCTGCTTTAATGAGTCAGCTCATGAAAGCAACTCTTCAAGCGGCCCCATCTCTTTTCAGACTTCTACATCAACTTAAAACAAAGCGATGGGGCTGTTTTAATGAGTCAGCTATTGAAAACAACTCTTCAAGCAGCCCATCTTTTTTCAGAGTTGCACGGACAGCTTAAAAAAAGAAGAAGAGATGGTTGCTTTCAGAAGCAGCTGGGAGGTGCTATGCTCGCATAAGATCTGAAGCATTTCTTCTGACTTGTTCAGCTTTAGTTTTACGGTAGCTGGAGTTAAGGATTTGTCCATCCCATCTGTTAGATTTTTGCAAGATAGCCCCTGTTAACCATGATACTTCTGGCTTTTAGGTAGGGCTGCTAAGTAAGAGACCAGAAGTTCCAAAACTCAGAGCCCAGCTTACTAAACAATTTTGTTTTTGTCAGAAAGAAGACAGAACATGTCCTGCACAATATCTGTAAATGATTTTTTTTTTCTGCCTGACCCCAAAAAACCTCTTGGAAAGATCTCTTGAATTTGCTGGAAATAACCTTGAATGGGCAATGAATGCAGAGTTGTGATTGAGGAGTATTGTCAGTACACTCTGATCCCAGATGACAAAGGGCTGAGCTAGTAGGCTTGTGGAAGCTCAGTCTGGAGAAACGTTTATTTAGCATGTTTGTATGTTGCAAGGCTTTCCAAGTTGGTCAAGCCAGACTACACTAAAATTGATATCATGGGAATCCAAGGGGCAGCTGGAACATACGAAGTAAATCAATTTTAGAGCACTAATAAAAATGGGAAAGTAGATTCTAACGTGAAAACAAACCAATTACTCTACTGTAATCACCGTAATTAAGTTCTGCGGTTTTTATTTATGATGAATTATTTAATACAATAGGGACGCGGTGGCTCAGTGGGTTAGGACGCTGAGCTTGTCAATCAGAAGATCGGCAGTTTGGCGGGTTGAATCCCGAGTGCCGCGTAACAGAGTGAGCGCCTGTTACTCATCCCAGCTTCTGCCAACCTAGCAGTTCGAAAGCACGTAAAAATGCAAGTAGAAAAATAGGGACCACTACGGTGGGAAGGTAACAGCGTTCCGTGCGCCTTTGGCGTCTAGTCATGCCGGCCACATGACCACGGAGACGTCCTCGGACAAGCGCTGGCTGTTCGGCTTTGAAACGGAGATGAGCACCGGCCCCTAGAGTCGGAAACGACTAGCACTCGTGTGCGGGGGAACCTTTACCTTTACCTTTATTTAATACAATGAAATGGAAACAAGCACACACGGACCACATCCATCAGATATGATCTTTAATCATCAACTAAGATGATGAAGGCCCTGGAGACTACAACAGATGAAGAACGGTTGCAGGATTTGGGAATGGCCAGTCTAGAGAGAAGAAGGACTAGGGGAGACATGATAGCAGCATTCCAGTATTTGAGGGGCTGCCACAAAGAAGAGGAGGGGGTCAACTTATTTGAAAAGTACCTGAAGGTAGGACAAGAAACAATTGGATGGAAACTAATGAAGGAGAGAAACAACAGGGAACTAAGGAGAAACTTCCTAACAGTGAGGACAATTAACCAGTGGAACAGCTTGCCACCAGAAGCTGTAGGTGCTCCATCACTGGAGGTCTTTAAGAAGAGATTGGACAGTCATTTGTTGAAATGGTAATCTAGTCCAACCCTCTGCTCTAGCAGGTGACCCTATAACTCAAGGGTCTTCAAACTTGGCCCTTTTATGACTTGTGGACTTCAACTCCCAGAATTCCTCAGCCAGGCAGTTGAAGTCCACAAGTCATAAAAGGGCCAAGTTTGAAGACCCCCTGCTATACCTCAACTTATACTATACCTCGACATACAACCGTTCACTTAGGGAGTGTTCAAAGTTACAACATCACCGAAAAAGTGACTTACGACAGTTTTTCCACACTTAACACCCACTGTAGCATCCCCATGGTCATGGGACCAAAATCCAGACCCTTGGCAATTGACTCATGACAATTTATGACAATTGCAACATCCCGGGGGTCACTTTTTGTGAACTTCTGACCAGCAAAGTCAATGGGAAAGCCAGATTCATGTAACAACCGTGTTCCTTACTTATCAGCTGCAGCGATTCACTTAACAGCTGTGGCCAGAAAAGAGGCAAACTGGGGGCAAAAGTCACTTGGCACACGTTTCACTTAGCAATAGAGAATTTTAGGCTCAATTGTGGTCGTAACATCGAGGACTACTTGTATTTCTTATCCATGGTTCAGATTTAAGGTGTCGTGGTTCTGACAGATGAAACTCTTCAAAAGAACTTTGTGGCATTGTTTACCTTAAAGGATCTTTTATTCGAGTAGCATAATATTGGCACTTACATAATCGAAGCCAAAAACTGAATTCCCCTCCCCTGGGCTCATAGTATCAAAACACAATTCCCTCCTTCAGTTAACAGTCATAAATCACATTCCCCAATTAGCTTGAAGCACGGGCTTCCTCTCCAGTTCTCCAGCCCGCCAATTCTTTATCAGCTCTGGGCTCAGTAACCTTGATTCTCAGGCTAAGTTTAGTGTTGTTATGTCTAGCTGGACTCTCATTCAAATCTCCCCCTCCCACCATCATCTAACTCTAAAAGCGAAAGGGAAAAATGGCTACATTTCCATCTGTTGTCAATGGAAAAACATCCAATGTTAGCAGCCTTGACATAAGGATTATTTTGATTCCCAAGCTGATAAACAGTCATTACGATGAGAGGCCTCTGAGAGACGGATCTCTTTGAATTTGTCCAGTTCACTTTTAAAACCATCTTAAATTAGCAGTCATCACATTGATGCCAGCCAGTTGCGAACTTTAATTACAAGCATTTCCTTTTATCAAGCATCTTAGCCATCCTGCCAAGCCCTTCATTATCACATCCCTCCTTGGTATAATTTAGCAAATAAACCCTGATGTTTCACCCAGAGTGGAACCGGCTCTGACACTGGCATTGTCTCCTGAATCTGTTTGTGCTTTTCACAGAACAGCAAGTGAAATTTGAAGATGGTTTGCCTCTTCGAATTTCACAGATTGCCCTTGTACAGCATCGATTCAGGCACTGCGGAAAAAATTTAAATGTTGCATCCAAGGTACCTGGCAAAATAAGAGTGGAAAAACACTACAGTACAGACTTTAGCAGTGGCTTAAAGTTGCAATGCGCCAGGGTTAAGTTTGTTTAAGGCATTGTTTCTCATGCTTGACAATTTTAGGTTGTATGGGCTTCAACTCCCAGAATTCCGCAGCCAACAAGCTTCATGATGTTTGGACTTCAACTCCCAGAAATCCCCAGACAGTATGCTTCATGATATAGATTTCAACTCCCAGAATTCCCCAGCCAGCATGCGTCAAGTTGTGTGAAGTTCACCCCCAGACTTCCCCAGCCAGTATGCTCCAAGATGTACAGACAACACCCAGAATCCCACAGTCAATTTTGCTTCAAGATGCAGACTTCAACTTCCAGAATTCCCCAGCCAACAAGCTTCATGATGTTTGGACTTCAACTCCCAGAAATCCCCGGCTAGCATGCCTCAAGAGGTGTGGACTTCAACTCCCAAAATCCCACAGTCAGTATTGCTTCAAGATTTGTGGACTTCTGGGGAATTCTGGGAGATGAAGTCCACGCATCTTAAAGTCACCCAGGTTGGGAAACACTGCTCTAGGGCAGGGGTAGGCAACCTTGGCTCTTTTATGACTCGTGGACTAAAACTCCCAGAATTCCTGAGCCAGCCATGCTGGCTCAGGAATTCTGGGAGTTGAAGTCCACAAGTCATGAAGAGGCCAAAGTTTCCCTATGCTGGCTGAGGAATTCTGGGAGTTGAAGTCCACAAGTCATAAATGAGCCAAGGTTGCCTACCCCCGCTCTAGGGCAACGTTACAAGCCCAGATGCCAAGAGCCTGAGGACCTTACAATCTTCCTCTCTTAAGCAAACATCTGTTTTTATATGTGGGAAAGAGGAAACTGGGGGACGCTGACTTTCAGATCTGTTCCTCACATCGTGCCCCTCTTTGCCAAAAAGAGCGTGCACTTGTCAAATCCATTTCAGAAGGGCTGCCAAGAAGAGACAGCGGAGGCCTGGAATTAGAATTTTAAAAGCAAGAAAGAATGGTAATCTTTAATCACAGGCTGTCAGCGAGCTGTGGATGGGATCTGCGCACTTCTTGAGTCCATCGCTTTGTTTTTTTCTCTTTTATTCACACATAATCCTCCACTTAACAACTGTTCGCTTGGTGGGACTAGGCCAGAGGTAGGCAACCTTGGCTCTTTTATGACTCGTGGACTTCAACTCCCAGAATTCCTGGCTCAGCTTGGAAACTCTCCCTTTCCCCTCAGTATGGCTGGCTCAGGAATTCTGGGAGTTGAAGTCCACGAGTCATAAAAGAGCCAAGGCTGCCTATCCCTGGACAAGGCAAAGTGACACCGGCACTGAAAAAAGTGACTTACGACCGTTTTTCACACTTGTGGCCGCTGCAGCATCCCTGTGGTCACGTGAATTCACTTGCTTGCCAACGGGCTTGTATTTATGACCGTTGCAGTGTCCCGGGGTCATGTGATCAGTTTCTGACAAGCCAAGTCCATGGGGAAGCTTAATAATTGTGTTACTAATTTACCAACTGCAGTAATTCGCTTAACAACGGTGGCAGGAAAAGTCGCAAAATGGGACAAAACTCTCTGAAGGACTGTCTTGCTTAGCAAGAGGAATTTGGGCCTCATTTGTGAAGCGCTCCCTGTAGATGGACTTCAACTCCCGGAATTCCATAGCTACCACAGCCATTGCTGAGAATTCTGGGGGTTGAAGTCCACTCACCTTCAATTTGCCCAGCTTGGGAAACTATGGTTTAAACCAGGGGTAGGCAGCCTTGGCCCCTTCATGACTAGTGGACTTCAACTCCCAGAACTCCTGAGCCAGCATGGCTGGCTCAGGAATTCTGGGAGTTGAAGTCCGCGAGTCATAAAAGAACCAAGGTTGCCTATCCCTGGTTTAAACACTTCCCTTTCTTCCCTGCCGTACTCTAGCTTCCAAGTACAGGTAGTCCTCAACTTACAGCAGTTTGTTTAGTGACCGTTCAAAGTTACAACAGCACTGAGAAAAAACGACTTATGACCAATTTTCACATTTATAACCATTGCAGCATCCCTGTGGTCCCGTGGATCAAAATTCAGATTTTTAGCAACTGACTCCTATTTATGACAGTTGCAGGGTCCCGGAATCATGTGATCCCCTTTTGGGACCTTCTGACACGCAAAGTCAACGGGCAAGCTAGATTCACTTCACAATCCTGTTACTAACTGAACAATTGCTGTGATTCGTTTAACAACGGTGGCAAGGAAGGTTGTAACCTGGAGCCAAATTCACTGAGCAGGTCTCTTACGTAGCAACAGAAATTCTGGGCCCAATTGTGATCGTAAGCTGAGGACTAACTGTATTTATCATGCATGCATTCCCATTTCCATGTCTTCCTCTCTACTTATAGATTTGTCTGTTCCTTTTCTTCACCCATGGATTATACAGTGCTTCTCAACAACCCAGAAGAACAACAGCTAGTTAAAAGTCGTTGCCTAAAAGAGGACTTGTTCAAGCAGCGATCCAACAGTGCTTACATCCAGATGTGTGATGCTTCAAGTGCTCAAGTGCTTAAACAGACAGAAGATTAGAAAAGTGCATACATGAACACCAACTAGAGGTCACAGGGCATGCTGAAAACTCCTTAATTGCCCAACACATGGACAGATGTAACCACAGTTTCAGCTGGAAAACTCTGAGGATCCTAAACCAAGCCAAGTCCAAAAATTATTGGAGAGTTCATGGAGGCCCTGAGAAAAGGGGGCCATCAACAGACACATAGAGATAAACAACATCTACACACCATTCAAAAGAGACAATTCAAAAGCCCCAAAGGAAACCAGAAGACGAAAACACGGCCTCGCCAGCAAGCAGCACCAAGATGAGCAGAGTTTAACACAGGGGTCTTCAAACGTGGCCCTTTTATGACTTGTGGACTTCAACTCCCAGAATTCCTCAGCCAGGCACATGGACAGATGTAACCACAGTTTCAGCTGGAAAACTCTGAGCATCCTAAACCAAGCCAAGTCCAAAAATTACTGGAGAGTTCATGGAGGCCCTGAGAAAAGGGGGCCATCAACAGACACATAGAGATAAACAACATCTACACACCATTCAAAAGAGACAATTCAAAAGCCCCAAAGGAAACCAAAAGACGAAAACACGGCCTCGCCAGCAAGCAGCACCAAGATGAGCAGAGTTTAACACAGGGGTCTTCAAACGTGGCCCTTTTATGACTTGTGGACTTCAACTCAGCACGCTGGCTGAGGAATTCTGGGAGTTGAAGTCCACAAGTCATAAAAGGGCCACGTTTGAAGACCCCTGGTTTGACACCAAGATTAAAATAGGGCAAGAAACAACGGATGGGAACTAATCAAAGAGAGAAGCAACCTGGAATTAAGGAGAAACGTCCTAACAGCGAGGACAATTAACCAGTGGAACAGCTTGCCTCCAGAAGTTGTGTGGCTTTTAAGAAGAGACTGGACAGGCACTTATCACAAATGGGATAAGATCTTCTGCTTAAGCAGAGGGCTGGACTAGAAGACCTCCAAGGTCCCTTCCAGCTCTATTCTGATTCAAGAAACAAATAATACTCCAATGAAGGAACTAGCCAGCAAACTGTCCCTGCGTTAAACAGGGACAAGGCTAGAAAAAGGCAGCTGCCATCTTACTTTTTTAAAAAAATATCTCCCTTCTGCAGATGGCTCCATGTGCCTAAACCAGGGCTCAGCAACCTGAAACAGTGAAAGAGCCACTCGGAACTGGTTCCCTCACAAAAGGAAAATCTGGGAGCCGCAAAAAATGTGTGCGCATGTGCGTACATGCGCGCATGCGCAGAACAGGGTTTGACTGAAGAGTGGAGCCAAGGCGAGATATGCACCTACCCTGCATATTTGCATTGATTGGTTGAACTTTTTTAGTCCCACTTTTTTTTTGGACTGCACATGGCAGAGGACTGGGAGCCGCAGGAGACGGCTGAAAGAGCCGCATGTGGCTCCGGAGCCGCGGGTTGCAGGCCTGTGGCCTAAACCAAACATTAAAAACAACAACAACACCAACTCTTAGGTCCTTGGTTAGGACTTGAACTATTGAAGTTCTTACCAGTCCTAGATTGTGAATCGAGTTGAAGATTAACCAATAATAATAATGTGGTGATAACCGAAGGCTTTTGTGGTCCTTGATACCTAGAAGCCAGCTTCAGATCAAAAGAAGCCACTGGTGACTTCGAAACATCTAACCATTTTCTTGGCCCCAGCCTGGAAGAGGTGGGCCAGTCTCATCTTCTGGAGCGGGCTTTAGATTTCCCAGTTTAATTGGACCTTCAGTCCTGGGAGGCTATAAGTGAAAATAAACGAATTAGCATTCAGGGCTGTGCACACGTAGCCCAAGGGAGACATCACCAGGGTGGAGAAACGACCCCCTCCCATCCAGAGGTCACCGTTTTTGTGATGTCTGTAATTTTCAATTAATTTAATGGCTTTGTTCTCTCAAGCACGCAAGGACAAAAGGGAGGGAGGGAGGGAAGAGTGGATGGAGAGACAGGAGGAGAGGGAGGAAGGAAGGAAGGAAGGAAGGAAGGCAGGAAGGAAGGAAGGAAGGAAGGAAGGAAGGAAGGAAGGAAGGAAGGAAGGAAGGAAGGAAGGAAGGAAGGAAGGAAAAAGGGAGGGAGGGAGGGAGGAGTGGAGGAAGAGAGAGGAGTGGAGGACAGTCAGGAGAGAAAGGAAGGAAAAAAGGTGAAAGGAAGGAGGAAGGAAGGAGGAACGGAGGAACGGAAGACAGTCAAAAAGAAAGGAAGGAAAAGGGGGAAGGAAGGAAGGAAGGAAGGAAGGAAGGAAGGAAGGAAGGAAGGAAGGAAGGAAGGAAGGAAGGAAGGAAGGAAGGAAAAAGGAAGGAGGGAGGGAGGGAGGAGTGGAGGAAGAGAGAGGAGTGGAGGACAGTCAGGAGAGAAAGGAAAGAAAAAAAGGTGAAAGGAAGGAGGAAGGAAGGAGGAAGGGAGGAACGGAAGACAGTCAAAAAGAAAGGAAGGAAAAGGGGGAAGGAAGGAAGGAAGGAAGGAAGGAAGGAAGGAAGGAAGGAAAAAGGAAGGAGGGAGGGAGGGAGGAGTGGAGGAAGAGAGAGGAGTGGAGGACAGTCAGGAGAGAAAGGAAGGAAAAAAAGGTGAAAGGAAGGAGGAAGGGAGGAGGAAGGGAGGAACGGAAGACAGTCAAAAAGAAAGGAAGGAAAAGGGGGAAGGAAGGAAGGAAGGAAGGAAGGAAGGAAGGAAGGAAGGAAGGGAGGGAGAAAGGAATGGAAGAGTCAAAAAGAAAGGAAGGAAAAGGGGGGAGGAAGGAAGGAAGGAGAAGGGAGAGAGGACTGGAGGACTCTCAGAAGGAGAAAAAAGAAAGAAAAGGGGGAAAGAAAAGGAGGGAGGGAGAGAAAGGAAGGAAGGAAGGAAGGAAGGAAGGAAGGAAGGAAGGAAGGAAGGAAGGAAGGAGAAGGGAGAGAGGACTGGAGGACTCCGAAGGAGAAAAAAGAAGGAAAAAGGGGAAAGAAAGGGAGGGAGGGAGAGAAAGAAAGGAAGGAAGGAAGGAAGGAAGGAGAAGGGAGAGAGGACTGGAGGACTCCGAAGGAGAAAAAAGAAGGAAAAAGGGGAAAGAAAGGGAGGGAGGGAGAGAAAGAAAGGAAGGAAGGAAGGATGGAGTGGGGATAGCAAGCTAGGCTGCTTGGCAAACAGCCAGCAAGTTAATTGGGGCCCAAACCATCCATCCAGGGCTCCTTCTAAGCACAGCCAAGCATGAGGCTGCATTTGCTTTTTTGCAAGCCGACTTCTTTTTCCTCCTGCGTGTGACACGGCGGGCGGCTTTTTTAGGCACAGCTGTGGGAGAAGAGAGAACCAATATTTGCACAAGCGCGGAGAATGCTCTAAATTGAAGGCTCCGTCCAGCTACACATATGCTGGATTAATTCTGAATGCCTACCCGATTTCTAAAAGACTTAAATAAGCTGGCAGTAATACCCATGTCCTTGTCTGGGTTAAAGTAATTCTGAGTTG